>NC_143018.1:108338805-108426305 GCF_055824585.1 Amblyomma mixtum
TAAACTTTCTGGTCAGACCAGATAAATGAATAAAACCGAGTAGTAAATTGGTCGAGTTGGGGAATCGAACCAGGGCCTCCGGAGTGCGAGAAGAGCACGCTACCACTCCACCATGCCAGCTCGATGGTTTGGAATGAACATAGGCGCGTCTAGTAAATAAGGTGCCTTCGTTCACTCCGATCTTCCTCCCTTCCCGTTACGGCGAGGTTCAGGTGTCCACCGAGATATGCGAGACAGATACATTTCCTTTTTTCAAGAACCAATTTACGCACGAGCAAGGCATACAGCCGAACGGGCGATGGCGTTCTGTGGACTTCCTGGCAGCGTTGCAAGACGTTGTCGCGTTCTACTCAGAGGGAAAGCTTAACAACTTAACCACACATCAGTGACACAAGCAGCAACATCGCGCTTAAGGCTTTCGCCTCACCGCACTTTAGGCCAACAAAGTGCCCCCTGAATTTTTGAACCCTTAAGGGCAGAATGTCATCTATAAACCCTTAGAACACCCATAATTTTCGTGAAAAGGGTGTGGCCATAAGGTACCACCAGGGGGGGTAAACTTTGTAGTTTTTTTTTTGCGTAGATACACCCCTTGAGATCGTTGAGGTGCAAACTATGTGTTCAGTTTACTCACAAAAACAATAAATATTATAGCCATTTACCCGCAGGGTACGACCAGTAATCAGTTCGCGCAGAGCCTTGCTGCTATTAAAGCGGGCTCCATCATATGCACTGAACTGTCCACAGACCTGTGTGTCCCAAACTCCCCAGTATGGATGGATGGATGGATGGATGGATGGATGGATGGATGGATGGATGGATGGATGGATGGATGGATGGATGGATGGATGGATGGATGGATGGATGGATGGATGGATGGATGGATGGATGGATGGATGGATGGATGGATGGATGGATGGATGGATGGATGGATGGATGGATGGATGGATGGATGGATGGATGGATGGATGGATGGATGGATGGATGGATGGATGGATGGATGGATGGATGGATGGATGGATGGATGATGGATGGATGGATGGATGGATGGATGGATGGATGGATGGATGGATGGATGGATGGATGGATGGATGGATGGATGGATGGATGGATGGATGGATGGATGGATGGATGGATGGATGGATGGATGGATGGATGGATGGATGGATGGATGGATGGATGGATGGATGGATGGATGGATGGATGGATGGATGGATGGATGGATGGATGGAGATGGATGGATGGATGGATGGATGGATGGATGGATGGATGGATGGATGGATGGATGGATGGATGGATGGATGGATGGATGGATGGATGGATGGATGGATGGATGGATGGATGGATGGATGGATGGATGGATGGATGGATGGATGGATGGATGGATGGATGGATGGATGGATGGATGGATGGATGGATGGATGGATGGATGGATGGATGGATGGATGGATGGATGGATGGATGGATGGATGGATGGATGGATGGATGGATGGATGGATGGATGGATGGATGGATGGATGGATGGATGGATGGATGGATGGATGGATGATGGATGGATGGATGGATGGATGGATGGATGGATGGATGGATGGATGGATGGATGGATGGATGGATGGATGGATGGATGGATGGATGGATGGATGGATGGATGGATGGATGGATGGATGGATGGATGGATGGATGGATGGATGGATGGATGGATGGATGGATGGATGGATGGATGGATGGATGGATGGATGGATGGATGGATGGATGGATGGATGGATGGATGGATGGATGGATGGATGGATGGATGGAATGGATGGATGGATGGATGGATGGATGGATGGATGGATGGATGGATGGATGGATGGATGATGGATGGATGGATGGATGGATGGATGGATGGATGATGGATGGATGGATGGATGGATGGATGGATGGATGGATGGATGGATGGATGGATGGATGGATGGATGGATGGATGGATGGATGGATGGATGGATGGATGGATGGATGGATGGATGGATGGATGGATGGATGGATGGATGGATGGATGGATGGATGGATGGATGGATGATGGATGGATGGATGGATGGATGGATGGATGGATGGATGGATGGATGGATGGATGGATGGATGGATGGATGGATGGATGGATGGATGGATGGATGGATGGATGGATGGATGGATGGATGGATGGATGATGGATGGATGGATGGATGGATGGATGGATGGATGGATGGATGGATGGATGGATGGATGGATGGATGGATGGATGGATGGATGGATGGATGGATGGATGGATGGATGGATGGATGGATGGATGGATGGATGGATGGATGGATGGATGGATGGATGGATGGATGGATGGATGGATGGATGGATGGATGGATGGATGGATGGATGGATGGATGGATGGATGGATGGATGGATGGATGGATGGATGGATGGATGGATGGATGGATGGATGGATGGATGGATGGATGGATGGATGGATGGATGGATGGATGGATGGATGATGGATGGATGGATGGATGGATGGATGGATGGATGGATGGATGGATGGATGGATGGATGGATGGATGGATGGATGGATGGATGGATGGATGGATGGATGGATGGATGGATGGATGGATGGATGGATGGATGGATGGATGGATGGATGGATGGATGGATGGATGGATGGATGGATGGATGGATGGATGGATGGATGGATGGATGGATGGATGGATGGATGGATGGATGGATGGATGGATGGATGGATGGATGGATGGATGGATGGATGGATGGATGGATGGATGGATGGATGGATGGATGGATGGATGGATGGATGGATGGATGGATGGATGGATGGATGGATGGATGGATGGATGGATGGATGGATGGATGGATGGATGGATGGATGGATGGATGGATGGATGGATGGATGGATGGATGGATGGATGGATGGATGGATGGATGGATGGATGGATGGATGGATGGATGGATGGATGGATGGATGGATGGATGGATGGATGGATGGATGGATGGATGGATGGATGGATGGATGGATGGATGGATGGATGGATGGATGGATGGATGGATGGATGGATGGATGGATGGATGGATGGATGGATGGATGGATGGATGGATGGATGGATGGATGGATGGATGGATGGATGGATGGATGGATGGATGGATGGATGGATGGATGGATGGATGGATGGATGGATGGATGGATGGATGGATGGATGGATGGATGGATGGATGGATGGATGGATGGATGGATGGATGGATGGATGGATGGATGGATGGATGGATGGATGGATGGATGGATGGATGGATGGATGGATGGATGGATGGATGGATGGATGGATGGATGGATGGATGGATGGATGGATGGATGGATGGATGGATGGATGGATGGATGGATGGATGGATGGATGGATGGATGGATGGATGGATGGATGGATGGATGGATGGATGGATGGATGGATGGATGGATGGATGGATGGATGGATGGATGGATGGATGGATGGATGGATGGATGGATGGATGGATGGATGGATGGATGGATGGATGGATGGATGGATGGATGGATGGATGGATGGATGGATGGATGGATGGATGGATGGATGGATGGATGGATGGATGGATGGATGGATGGATGGATGGATGGATGGATGGATGGATGGATGGATGGATGGATGGATGGATGGATGGATGGATGGATGGATGGATGGATGGATGGATGGATGGATGGATGGATGGATGGATGGATGGATGGATGGATGGATGGATGGATGGATGGATGGATGGATGGATGGATGGATGGATGGATGGATGGATGGATGGATGGATGGATGGATGGATGGATGGATGGATGGATGGATGGATGGATGGATGGATGGATGGATGGATGGATGGATGGATGGATGGATGGATGGATGGATGGATGGATGGATGGATGGATGGATGGATGGATGGATGGATGGATGGATGGATGGATGGATGGATGGATGGATGGATGGATGGATGGATGGATGGATGGATGGATGGATGGATGGATGGATGGATGGATGGATGGATGGATGGATGGATGGATGGATGGATGGATGGATGGATGGATGGATGGATGGATGGATGGATGGATGGATGGATGGATGGATGGATGGATGGATGGATGGATGGATGGATGGATGGATGGATGGATGGATGGATGGATGGATGGATGGATGGATGGATGGATGGATGGATGGATGGATGGATGGATGGATGGATGGATGGATGGATGGATGGATGGATGGATGGATGGATGGATGGATGGATGGATGGATGGATGGATGGATGGATGGATGGATGGATGGATGGATGGATGGATGGATGGATGGATGGATGGATGGATGGATGGATGGATGGATGGATGGATGGATGGATGGATGGATGGATGGATGGATGGATGGATGGATGGATGGATGGATGGATGGATGGATGGATGGATGGATGGATGGATGGATGGATGGATGGATGGATGGATGGATGGATGGATGGATGGATGGATGGATGGATGGATGGATGGATGGATGGATGGATGGATGGATGGATGGATGGATGGATGGATGGATGGATGGATGGATGGATGGATGGATGGATGGATGGATGGATGGATGGATGGATGGATGGATGGATGGATGGATGGATGGATGGATGGATGGATGGATGGATGGATGGATGGATGGATGGATGGATGGATGGATGGATGGATGGATGGATGGATGGATGGATGGATGGATGGATGGATGGATGGATGGATGGATGGATGGATGGATGGATGGATGGATGGATGGATGGATGGATGGATGGATGGATGGATGGATGGATGGATGGATGGATGGATGGATGGATGGATGGATGGATGGATGGATGGATGGATGGATGGATGGATGGATGGATGGATGGATGGATGGATGGATGGATGGATGGATGGATGGATGGATGGATGGATGGATGGATGGATGGATGGATGGATGGATGGATGGATGGATGGATGGATGGATGGATGGATGGATGGATGGATGGATGGATGGATGGATGGATGGATGGATGGATGGATGGATGGATGGATGGATGGATGGATGGATGGATGGATGGATGGATGGATGGATGGATGGATGGATGGATGGATGGATGGATGGATGGATGGATGGATGGATGGATGGATGGATGGATGGATGGATGGATGGATGGATGGATGGATGGATGGATGGATGGATGGATGGATGGATGGATGGATGGATGGATGGATGGATGGATGGATGGATGGATGGATGGATGGATGGATGGATGGATGGATGGATGGATGGATGGATGGATGGATGGATGGATGGATGGATGGATGGATGGATGGATGGATGGATGGATGGATGGATGGATGGATGGATGGATGGATGGATGGATGGATGGATGGATGGATGGATGGATGGATGGATGGATGGATGGATGGATGGATGGATGGATGGATGGATGGATGGATGGATGGATGGATGGATGGATGGATGGATGGATGGATGGATGGATGGATGGATGGATGGATGGATGGATGGATGGATGGATGGATGGATGGATGGATGGATGGATGGATGGATGGATGGATGGATGGATGGATGGATGGATGGATGGATGGATGGATGGATGGATGGATGGATGGATGGATGGATGGATGGATGGATGGATGGATGGATGGATGGATGGATGGATGGATGGATGGATGGATGGATGGATGGATGGATGGATGGATGGATGGATGGATGGATGGATGGATGGATGGATGGATGGATGGATGGATGGATGGATGGATGGATGGATGGATGGATGGATGGATGGATGGATGGATGGATGGATGGATGGATGGATGGATGGATGGATGGATGGATGGATGGATGGATGGATGGATGGATGGATGGATGGATGGATGGATGGATGGATGGATGGATGGATGGATGGATGGATGGATGGATGGATGGATGGATGGATGGATGGATGGATGGATGGATGGATGGATGGATGGATGGATGGATGGATGGATGGATGGATGGATGGATGGATGGATGGATGGATGGATGGATGGATGGATGGATGGATGGATGGATGGATGGATGGATGGATGGATGGATGGATGGATGGATGGATGGATGGATGGATGGATGGATGGATGGATGGATGGATGGATGGATGGATGGATGGATGGATGGATGGATGGATGGATGGATGGATGGATGGATGGATGGATGGATGGATGGATGGATGGATGGATGGATGGATGGATGGATGGATGGATGGATGGATGGATGGATGGATGGATGGATGGATGGATGGATGGATGGATGGATGGATGGATGGATGGATGGATGGATGGATGGATGGATGGATGGATGGATGGATGGATGGATGGATGGATGGATGGATGGATGGATGGATGGATGGATGGATGGATGGATGGATGGATGGATGGATGGATGGATGGATGGATGGATGGATGGATGGATGGATGGATGGATGGATGGATGGATGGATGGATGGATGGATGGATGGATGGATGGATGGATGGATGGATGGATGGATGGATGGATGGATGGATGGATGGATGGATGGATGGATGGATGGATGGATGGATGGATGGATGGATGGATGGATGGATGGATGGATGGATGGATGGATGGATGGATGGATGGATGGATGGATGGATGGATGGATGGATGGATGGATGGCTGGATGGATGGATGGATGGATGGATGGATGGATGGATGGATGGATGGATGGATGGATGGATGGATGGATGGATGGATGGATGGATGGATGGATGGATGGATGGATGGATGGATGGATGGATGGATGGATGGATGGATGGATGGATGGATGGATGGATGGATGGATGGATGGATGGATGGATGGATGGATGGATGGATGGATGGATGGATGGATGGATGGATGGATGGATGGATGGATGGATGGATGGATGGATGGATGGATGGATGGATGGATGGATGGATGGATGGATGGATGGATGGATGGATGGATGGATGGATGGATGGATGGATGGATGGATGGATGGATGGATGGATGGATGGATGGATGGATGGATGGATGGATGGATGGATGGATGGATGGATGGATGGATGGATGGATGGATGGATGGATGGATGGATGGATGGATGGATGGATGGATGGATGGATGGATGGATGGATGGATGGATGGATGGATGGATGGATGGATGGATGGATGGATGGATGGATGGATGGATGGATGGATGGATGGATGGATGGATGGATGGATGGATGGATGGATGGATGGATGGATGGATGGATGGATGGATGGATGGATGGATGGATGGATGGATGGATGGATGGATGGATGGATGGATGGATGGATGGATGGATGGATGGATGGATGGATGGATGGATGGATGGATGGATGGATGGATGGATGGATGGATGGATGGATGGATGGATGGATGGATGGATGGATGGATGGATGGATGGATGGATGGATGGATGGATGGATGGATGGATGGATGGATGGATGGATGGATGGATGGATGGATGGATGGATGGATGGATGGATGGATGGATGGATGGATGGATGGATGGATGGATGGATGGATGGATGGATGGATGGATGGATGGATGGATGGATGGATGGATGGATGGATGGATGGATGGATGGATGGATGGATGGATGGATGGATGGATGGATGGATGGATGGATGGATGGATGGATGGATGGATGGATGGATGGATGGATGGATGGATGGATGGATGGATGGATGGATGGATGGATGGATGGATGGATGGATGGATGGATGGATGGATGGATGGATGGATGGATGGATGGATGGATGGATGGATGGATGGATGGATGGATGGATGGATGGATGGATGGATGGATGGATGGATGGATGGATGGATGGATGGATGGATGGATGGATGGATGGATGGATGGATGGATGGATGGATGGATGGATGGATGGATGGATGGATGGATGGATGGATGGATGGATGGATGGATGGATGGATGGATGGATGGATGGATGGATGGATGGATGGATGGATGGATGGATGGATGGATGGATGGATGGATGGATGGATGGATGGATGGATGGATGGATGGATGGATGGATGGATGGATGGATGGATGGATGGATGGATGGATGGATGGATGGATGGATGGATGGATGGATGGATGGATGGATGGATGGATGGATGGATGGATGGATGGATGGATGGATGGATGGATGGATGGATGGATGGATGGATGGATGGATGGATGGATGGATGGATGGATGGATGGATGGATGGATGGATGGATGGATGGATGGATGGATGGATGGATGGATGGATGGATGGATGGATGGATGGATGGATGGATGGATGGATGGATGGATGGATGGATGGATGGATGGATGGATGGATGGATGGATGGATGGATGGATGGATGGATGGATGGATGGATGGATGGATGGATGGATGGATGGATGGATGGATGGATGGATGGATGGATGGATGGATGGATGGATGGATGGATGGATGGATGGATGGATGGATGGATGGATGGATGGATGGATGGATGGATGGATGGATGGATGGATGGATGGATGGATGGATGGATGGATGGATGGATGGATGGATGGATGGATGGATGGATGGATGGATGGATGGATGGATGGATGGATGGATGGATGGATGGATGGATGGATGGATGGATGGATGGATGGATGGATGGATGGATGGATGGATGGATGGATGGATGGATGGATGGATGGATGGATGGATGGATGGATGGATGGATGGATGGATGGATGGATGGATGGATGGATGGATGGATGGATGGATGGATGGATGGATGGATGGATGGATGGATGGATGGATGGATGGATGGATGGATGGATGGATGGATGGATGGATGGATGGATGGATGGATGGATGGATGGATGGATGGATGGATGGATGGATGGATGGATGGATGGATGGATGGATGGATGGATGGATGGATGGATGGATGGATGGATGGATGGATGGATGGATGGATGGATGGATGGATGGATGGATGGATGGATGGATGGATGGATGGATGGATGGATGGATGGATGGATGGATGGATGGATGGATGGATGGATGGATGGATGGATGGATGGATGGATGGATGGATGGATGGATGGATGGATGGATGGATGGATGGATGGATGGATGGATGGATGGATGGATGGATGGATGGATGGATGGATGGATGGATGGATGGATGGATGGATGGATGGATGGATGGATGGATGGATGGATGGATGGATGGATGGATGGATGGATGGATGGATGGATGGATGGATGGATGGATGGATGGATGGATGGATGGATGGATGGATGGATGGATGGATGGATGGATGGATGGATGGATGGATGGATGGATGGATGGATGGATGGATGGATGGATGGATGGATGGATGGATGGATGGATGGATGGATGGATGGATGGATGGATGGATGGATGGATGGATGGATGGATGGATGGATGGATGGATGGATGGATGGATGGATGGATGGATGGATGGATGGATGGATGGATG
This sequence comes from Amblyomma mixtum, assembly GCF_055824585.1. Lineage (NCBI taxonomy): Eukaryota > Metazoa > Arthropoda > Arachnida > Ixodida > Ixodidae > Amblyomma > Amblyomma mixtum. Next base: position 108,348,381 of record NC_143018.1, read on the forward strand.
GATGGATGGATGGATGGATGGATGGATGGATGGATGGATGGATGGATGGATGGATGGATGGATGGATGGATGGATGGATGGATGGATGGATGGATGGATGGATGGATGGATGGATGGATGGATGGATGGATGGATGGATGGATGGATGGATGGATGGATGGATGGATGGATGGATGGATGGATGGATGGATGGATGGATGGATGGATGGATGGATGGATGGATGGATGGATGGATGGATGGATGGATGGATGGATGGATGGATGGATGGATGGATGGATGGATGGATGGATGGATGGATGGATGGATGGATGGATGGATGGATGGATGGATGGATGGATGGATGGATGGATGGATGGATGGATGGATGGATGGATGGATGGATGGATGGATGGATGGATGGATGGATGGATGGATGGATGGATGGATGGATGGATGGATGGATGGATGGATGGATGGATGGATGGATGGATGGATGGATGGATGGATGGATGGATGGATGGATGGATGGATGGATGGATGGATGGATGGATGGATGGATGGATGGATGGATGGATGGATGGATGGATGGATGGATGGATGGATGGATGGATGGATGGATGGATGGATGGATGGATGGATGGATGGATGGATGGATGGATGGATGGATGGATGGATGGATGGATGGATGGATGGATGGATGGATGGATGGATGGATGGATGGATGGATGGATGGATGGATGGATGGATGGATGGATGGATGGATGGATGGATGGATGGATGGATGGATGGATGGATGGATGGATGGATGGATGGATGGATGGATGGATGGATGGATGGATGGATGGATGGATGGATGGATGGATGGATGGATGGATGGATGGATGGATGGATGGATGGATGGATGGATGGATGGATGGATGGATGGATGGATGGATGGATGGATGGATGGATGGATGGATGGATGGATGGATGGATGGATGGATGGATGGATGGATGGATGGATGGATGGATGGATGGATGGATGGATGGATGGATGGATGGATGGATGGATGGATGGATGGATGGATGGATGGATGGATGGATGGATGGATGGATGGATGGATGGATGGATGGATGGATGGATGGATGGATGGATGGATGGATGGATGGATGGATGGATGGATGGATGGATGGATGGATGGATGGATGGATGGATGGATGGATGGATGGATGGATGGATGGATGGATGGATGGATGGATGGATGGATGGATGGATGGATGGATGGATGGATGGATGGATGGATGGATGGATGGATGGATGGATGGATGGATGGATGGATGGATGGATGGATGGATGGATGGATGGATGGATGGATGGATGGATGGATGGATGGATGGATGGATGGATGGATGGATGGATGGATGGATGGATGGATGGATGGATGGATGGATGGATGGATGGATGGATGGATGGATGGATGGATGGATGGATGGATGGATGGATGGATGGATGGATGGATGGATGGATGGATGGATGGATGGATGGATGGATGGATGGATGGATGGATGGATGGATGGATGGATGGATGGATGGATGGATGGATGGATGGATGGATGGATGGATGGATGGATGGATGGATGGATGGATGGATGGATGGATGGATGGATGGATGGATGGATGGATGGATGGATGGATGGATGGATGGATGGATGGATGGATGGATGGATGGATGGATGGATGGATGGATGGATGGATGGATGGATGGATGGATGGATGGATGGATGGATGGATGGATGGATGGATGGATGGATGGATGGATGGATGGATGGATGGATGGATGGATGGATGGATGGATGGATGGATGGATGGATGGATGGATGGATGGATGGATGGATGGATGGATGGATGGATGGATGGATGGATGGATGGATGGATGGATGGATGGATGGATGGATGGATGGATGGATGGATGGATGGATGGATGGATGGATGGATGGATGGATGGATGGATGGATGGATGGATGGATGGATGGATGGATGGATGGATGGATGGATGGATGGATGGATGGATGGATGGATGGATGGATGGATGGATGGATGGATGGATGGATGGATGGATGGATGGATGGATGGATGGATGGATGGATGGATGGATGGATGGATGGATGGATGGATGGATGGATGGATGGATGGATGGATGGATGGATGGATGGATGGATGGATGGATGGATGGATGGATGGATGGATGGATGGATGGATGGATGGATGGATGGATGGATGGATGGATGGATGGATGGATGGATGGATGGATGGATGGATGGATGGATGGATGGATGGATGGATGGATGGATGGATGGATGGATGGATGGATGGATGGATGGATGGATGGATGGATGGATGGATGGATGGATGGATGGATGGATGGATGGATGGATGGATGGATGGATGGATGGATGGATGGATGGATGGATGGATGGATGGATGGATGGATGGATGGATGGATGGATGGATGGATGGATGGATGGATGGATGGATGGATGGATGGATGGATGGATGGATGGATGGATGGATGGATGGATGGATGGATGGATGGATGGATGGATGGATGGATGGATGGATGGATGGATGGATGGATGGATGGATGGATGGATGGATGGATGGATGGATGGATGGATGGATGGATGGATGGATGGATGGATGGATGGATGGATGGATGGATGGATGGATGGATGGATGGATGGATGGATGGATGGATGGATGGATGGATGGATGGATGGATGGATGGATGGATGGATGGATGGATGGATGGATGGATGGATGGATGGATGGATGGATGGATGGATGGATGGATGGATGGATGGATGGATGGATGGATGGATGGATGGATGGATGGATGGATGGATGGATGGATGGATGGATGGATGGATGGATGGATGGATGGATGGATGGATGGATGGATGGATGGATGGATGGATGGATGGATGGATGGATGGATGGATGGATGGATGGATGGATGGATGGATGGATGGATGGATGGATGGATGGATGGATGGATGGATGGATGGATGGATGGATGGATGGATGGATGGATGGATGGATGGATGGATGGATGGATGGATGGATGGATGGATGGATGGATGGATGGATGGATGGATGGATGGATGGATGGATGGATGGATGGATGGATGGATGGATGGATGGATGGATGGATGGATGGATGGATGGATGGATGGATGGATGGATGGATGGATGGATGGATGGATGGATGGATGGATGGATGGATGGATGGATGGATGGATGGATGGATGGATGGATGGATGGATGGATGGATGGATGGATGGATGGATGGATGGATGGATGGATGGATGGATGGATGGATGGATGGATGGATGGATGGATGGATGGATGGATGGATGGATGGATGGATGGATGGATGGATGGATGGATGGATGGATGGATGGATGGATGGATGGATGGATGGATGGATGGATGGATGGATGGATGGATGGATGGATGGATGGATGGATGGATGGATGGATGGATGGATGGATGGATGGATGGATGGATGGATGGATGGATGGATGGATGGATGGATGGATGGATGGATGGATGGATGGATGGATGGATGGATGGATGGATGGATGGATGGATGGATGGATGGATGGATGGATGGATGGATGGATGGATGGATGGATGGATGGATGGATGGATGGATGGATGGATGGATGGATGGATGGATGGATGGATGGATGGATGGATGGATGGATGGATGGATGGATGGATGGATGGATGGATGGATGGATGGATGGATGGATGGATGGATGGATGGATGGATGGATGGATGGATGGATGGATGGATGGATGGATGGATGGATGGATGGATGGATGGATGGATGGATGGATGGATGGATGGATGGATGGATGGATGGATGGATGGATGGATGGATGGATGGATGGATGGATGGATGGATGGATGGATGGATGGATGGATGGATGGATGGATGGATGGATGGATGGATGGATGGATGGATGGATGGATGGATGGATGGATGGATGGATGGATGGATGGATGGATGGATGGATGGATGGATGGATGGATGGATGGATGGATGGATGGATGGATGGATGGATGGATGGATGGATGGATGGATGGATGGATGGATGGATGGATGGATGGATGGATGGATGGATGGATGGATGGATGGATGGATGGATGGATGGATGGATGGATGGATGGATGGATGGATGGATGGATGGATGGATGGATGGATGGATGGATGGATGGATGGATGGATGGATGGATGGATGGATGGATGGATGGATGGATGGATGGATGGATGGATGGATGGATGGATGGATGGATGGATGGATGGATGGATGGATGGATGGATGGATGGATGGATGGATGGATGGATGGATGGATGGATGGATGGATGGATGGATGGATGGATGGATGGATGGATGGATGGATGGATGGATGGATGGATGGATGGATGGATGGATGGATGGATGGATGGATGGATGGATGGATGGATGGATGGATGGATGGATGGATGGATGGATGGATGGATGGATGGATGGATGGATGGATGGATGGATGGATGGATGGAAGGGTGGATGGATGGAAGGGTGGATGGAAGGGTGGATGGAAGGGTGGATGGAAGGGTGGATGGAAGGGTGGATGGAAGGGTGGATGGAAGGGTGGATGGAAGGGTGGATGGAGGATGGATGGATGGATGGATGGATGGATGGATGGATGGATGGATGGATGGATGGATGGATGGATGGATGGATGGATGGATGGATGGATGGATGGATGGATGGATGGATGGATGGATGGATGGATGGATGGATGGATGGATGGATGGATGGATGGATGGATGGATGGATGGATGGATAGGAGCGCCCCCTTTGAAACGGGGGTGGTGGCAATTGCCACCATGCTCAGCTTTTCTTTATTTATTATTTTTTTTTGTTTACTGTGTTGGCAATTCTCATTAAGATTCTCCATCAACTTTGCCTACGGTTTCCTACTATTCTAACCTTATGCCACATCTCTGCTTTTCAGCCACCAATCCTCCAATCGCTTTTTGCTGACTTCCACTGCAGATTTATTTACATGACCATTGTTATCTTTAAACCCTAGGGCCTCAGAAAGAGTGACTGTGCCTGCATCGACATCCGGATGGATACCATCACATTTGATTATGAGGTGTTCAATTGTTTCCACAGATCTACCACACACTGCACATGTGTCATCTTCTTCGTTAAATTTCTTTTTGTAGCTGCGCGTTCTAAGACACCCTGATCTAGCTTCAAAAAGTAGGGCACTGCCTCTTGAGTTATCATAGAAAAATTCTTTCCTGATCTGCCTTTTCCAGAATCGATATAGTTCTACACTATGTTTCTTTTCCATTGACTTCATCCAATTTTTAACTTCCGCGTTTTTAACCTGTCGTTTAATGCTCTTTCTTTCTCCGTCCTCATGACCGGCATACTTACTGGTTAGTTTTCTAGTTCTTTTCCGCCACTGTGAGTCAACGTTCTTTCTGTATAAATATTTAAATACCTTAGCTGCCCATCTGTTATCGTCCAATTTCCTCAGGCGTTCTTCATATAGTATTTTACTCTTAGCTTCCCGTGCCTCGAACGATGCCCAGCCCATATCCCCTTGTACTGCCTCGTTTGTGGTTTTGCCGTGGGCACCTAGTGCTAATCTTCCAACAGCTCTCTGATTTACGTCTAATCTCGACTGAACTTCTGCCCTTAAGCACAGAACCCTTAAGCACCCTTAAGCCCTTAAGCACAGAGGGTTGGCTCGCAGCGCCCCCGGAGACTTGCGGCGATAGGTAGCAACTGCCCCTCATGCACAGGCCGTAAGAGAGAGCGATCGAGCGCGTCGAGACCGGCCCTGGTATAACTAACAGATTCCGAGAATAGAGACCTCCCGAGTCTGTTGTTGGGTTTCTCTCATTTGCTTTCCTGTATAAAAATAGTTCTTAGCCTCAATACAGTTCTTTTTTTTTTCTCTTTGCGAACTCTCGCGGCAGTAGAGCATTGCTGGTTGCTGAAAGAATCTGTGCTCATATGACGTTCTACAATACTACAAGCGCACTACAGCACTCAACCTTTCTTCAAGTGCACTTACCGGGAGTGCGCTTCGGCATCTCGAGTGACACTTTAGGATACGTGGTGCCAAACGAGAAATCAAAGTGCGCTCGTAGTAAAAAAAAAAAAAAAATAGCGACAGAAATTAAGGGGAATTTTCGAAGAGGTCAATGGAAAAGAAAAAGGACTCATATTAATTGATTGCTTAACGTGACTGCGCTAATAAAACGAGGTTAAACAGTTTTTAATAATGAAATAAAACAGAAATAGAAGAAAAGCCAGGACTATCCAAAATTGCGACAACAAGCAAGATGGCGGCGGGCAGCGATGTTGCATCTGATCTCGGTCCTTTGTTTTGTTTTGTTGCCTCGCTTGTAGCTATAATGAATGATTTTTTTTTTCTAAAAACAGTGTTATAGCGTGTAAAATAAACTTGTAAGTACTTTTTATGCACTACATATAGTGATTTTGAAGTCACTAGTGGCGAGGCTATGCACGCACTCAGCCCTCAAAGTGTGTTCTGTGAACGCACTCCGACATGAGTGCGCACTTTGTCGAATGCACTTATGTTACGCCGTTTAGCTGTGCTAGAGTGCATTTTTAGCAAGTCACACTCTTCGTAAGTGCACTTTATGATTGGAACTCTAATGAAGTCTACACTTTTTCATTTGATGCCATATTACCCGGGTCGTATACTGCTTTTTAGGTACGAAAAATTACTGAGATAGCTCACTGGTGAACCTCCGATATCAGGCAGATCGTACACAACTTTTACCTTCATTTTTTTTTCTGCTCCTGCGAGACGATCTTAGTTCCAAGAAACAGCTAGCCCCACCAAACAAAGAGGAGAGGAAGAAACGGGTCACGACTATCAATTTCGGGAAGACATTTTGCCGCCAAGATCTTTGAGGGTTACGTCTCAATGCCAAACATCTTCTGGAATTAGTTGCGGCTCAGTCACCCCCGGGCTCAATCCGTTGCAGCAGAAGCAATGGGCCCTCGTCGCTGCAGAAACGAGGAAACGGCGTATTTCCTTGACCGCATGCAGCGAATTGATATGCGGAGTGTCTTGCTGCAATATGTGACCATGTGCGACGTTCTTGGACAAAAAGTTGTGTAAATTGAAAGACAGTAAGACCCTGTTATAGAAATATTGAAGGTAATTGTCTATTCTTCCGATATGTAGCAAAATCATTTAGTTTTTCCATCGCTAGCATCGAGCAATCAAGACTGCTACAGACAAACAATGGGAAAAGATTTCTGACAGTAGAAAAAAAGATTAATAGCAAAAAAATGCAAGCCTGCCGACGTGAGATATGCGGATATATTAATTGCTATAGTGAAAGCTGACAATATACGAAAAAATTGGGCATAATTTTTAGGTATGTTTTCTGTCTCGCACGGAAGAAACATTTGCGTAATACCATAGCTTCGCACACAGCGGATCATAACAATGCTAAGCTAGTCCCACTTTTGCCTTAAGCTCAGCTTTCGAATTGAATAGAGGTAAGTAGGCTGGCCTAAAGGCAGAAATAACTCTTCACAGGTAGGTTGATGACTGATATCTGGAATGAGCACAAAAACATTGAAAAATATAATTCTCACTCTGTAGATTACACTTAAAGGTTGAACGCGGGTGGTAGACTAAGCAGTCACTTGAAAAATTGGAAGTGATATCGGAAGCGAATTGGAAGCCATTACCATGCTTTAGATCAGCACTTTTTTTTTTCACAAGCATTCGTTCTTTCCTCACGTTGTGCACAAAGGTCTCAGAGCCAGCACACAGGAGCCCTATTCTGCCTAGCCCTGTCATCGACGAAGCAACCATGAATTCAGCGGCATTAAACACCAGTCGTCATTATATCAATGAGGACGAAACCGATATAAGTTCTCTGAAATCACACTGCATCGAGCGGAATAAAAAGGAAGCTTGAACTTCCCTCTGCATACGACTGCGTCATGCACTCGCTTTCTACCCCTAAGCAAAACAAAATGTGACAGGACGCGTATACAACAAGGCATTCAGGTTACCACAGGATGTCACCATTTCTATAGGCACACATATACGGAGGAGATCAATAATGCATGAAGTATAAATGCCACGGGCAAAAGCACGCAAATGAACACCGAACTTGACAAATACCGAAATGGTTTACACCGAGCGCACATGACCAATCAGTTGGCTTTTTTTGTACCAGCCAGAGGAGTCGCCTTTTAGCTTCTCTTTGAAAATGATCAGATCTTCCAGTCATTTCGTGAGTAGTTCGTGCAGTGGGGCGCACAACGAGCGGCCGTCATTCCCAACCAGCGGCAGTGAAACGTGGGCAGCGCAGTGGCCTCCGCAGCTCCCAAAGGCGGCGTTAACCTGTGATGGGTCGAGAGCACTGAGGCTCCCTAGTTCAGGCGGTTCAAGTGCAGCTTGCAATTGGTTGCTTCCAAAGGGAATCGTTGCGTGCTGGTATCGCCGCCGAATTACAGCCGGCTTCGTGCCGTCAGATGCCAAAATCCCGAACCACGGGTAAAATCTTTAAGCAACAAGTCGCAAGGAAGTGCTGTCTGTTTTTCTAGACCATTACTTGCTAAGCTTTCATTATCGCTGCGTGAATGCTAACTGGAGCCTGTTTAAAGAAAAAGTTGCTGCGCTAACTGAAAAATATGTTCCACGCTTAGTCATCACCTCTAACCGTCAATCACCATGGTTCACTAAATCGTTAAAACGGCTCTGTGATAAGAAAAAACGCATGTTCCGCTCTGCAAAACTAACCGGTTCCCAAGAACGTTGGACTGCTGATCAGGCCGTGGCCCTTGAATATAAAAGTGCAATCAAAGATGCGAAAGATTTGTTTTTCAATGACACATTACCTTCCCTTTTGATAAATAACCCTAGGCAATTTTGGAGCGTAGCTAACAAAAAAGACAATTCATCCATCAGCCTTAAAGACTCCAGTGACCAACTATTCATCCTAATGAATGTGCGAATGTTCTAAACAGTGTATTCGTTTCAGCTTTTTCCAAAAATCAGTGTTCGGTAACCCCTGCATATAACAATGCTGACTTTTTACCGATGGATTCTATTATCTTTGATCCTGCTGGAGTGGAAAAAATAATCGAAAAACAAAAAGTTTTCTCATCATGTGGTGTTGATAACATTAGTTCTAAGTTCTTGATTAAAACCAAAGTGTACAGCGCAATAATACTCTCTAACCTATTTCAGCAATCTCTTGAAACAGCATGCATACCTGATGACTGGAAGGTCGGGAAGGTGATTCCCTTGAATAAATCTCGTGATCAACATTCCCCGCATAGTTATCGACCCATCTCACTTACCAGCATTCCGTGTAAAATTATGGAGCATGTTATTTACTCTCACCTTGCATCGTTCCTTGATTCTAATGCCTTTTTTACTGACAGTCAACATGGATTTCGGAAGTGGTTTTCTTGCGAAACTCAGCTTTTAACCTTCACGCATGATCTGAACTCATTCCTCGAGAGGGGTTCCGTTGTCGACTGCATATTTCTCAATTTCTCAAAGGCGTTTGACAAGGTACCTCATCAACTGCTTTTTTTAAACTTAGTAAACTTAACCTCGACCCTAACGTTCTTAGGTGGCTGCATTCGTTTCTCACTAATCGTTCACAATTTTTCACCGCTAATAATGCTTCTTCCTTCACTTCTCCAGTTGGATCTGGAGTGCCACAAGGCTCTGTTCTAGGGCCTCTGCTTTTTCTTATATATATCAATGACTTACCTGACAATCTATGTTCAACAATAAATCTTTTTGCTGATGACTGCGTCATATACCGTGAAATTAACAGTGACTCTGATATAGCTCTTCTTCAATCGGATATTGATCATGCTCTTGAATGGACTAACAAATGGAACATGGAACTAAACATAAAAAAGTGCAAGTACATGCGGGTTTCTCGTCGTAACACCACATTAGCTTCATATCGTCTTAATAATTGCAGCCTTGAGTCTGTGCCTTTTTATAAATATTTAGGTGCCTTCATTTCCCATAGCTTTTCTTGGAAAGTACACATAGACCATGTAAGCAATAACGCTAACCGCATGCTGGGCTACATACGCCGTAGCTTTAATCTTTCTTCTAGCTCCGTAAAACTGCTTGTCTACAAGTCGTTGGTTCGTAGTAAACTAGAATATGCTGCATCTATCTGTGACCCTTATCAAGAGACACTAATATACCAGCTCGAATCTATACAGAACCGTGCGGCCCGTTTCATTCTCTCGAATTATCACCGTAACTCTGGCGTCAGTGCCATGAAATCAAGCTTATCACTCCCACTACTGTCGCAACGTAGAAATATATCCCGCCTTTGTCTATTCCATAAGATTTACTATGATAACCCCATCCTCAAGAGAAAATTTATAACGCCACCTTGCTACGTTTCAGCTCGGATCGATCATAGTCATAAAGTTCGTGTTCTTTCATGCCAAACAAACCACTTTTACAACTCATTCATCCCCAGCACATCGGCACAATGGCCGATCGATGGCACAATGGCACAATCGGCCGTCGAAATAAGTGACCATTCTGTGGTTAAATCGGCTTTAACTAACTTGATGGTAACATAGTACATGTAATTCTTGCGCCCTGCCATTTATTCTTTTCAGCTTATGTGGTAGTTCGAACAGACCTGGTGTTTTTTTTTCCCCTTCACAAATTCTGTTTAAGGGCATGACAGAATGTGTGCACCAGTGTTTTCCTGCCATTTTCAACAACTTCATCGTGTTTTTTTGTTTGTTTACGTGATACGCTTACTTTTATTCTTTGCTGATAATTTCGTGTTAAATACTGTTAATTTGTTTGATTGTATTTGCTCTAACCTACTGATTTGCACGAGCCATATTTTTGTTCACATTTTGTGTTACCTGTGACTGCTGTTCTTTTGTCATTTTGTCTATTGTACCCCACTCCCCTCTGTAATGCCCTCGGGCCGTGAAATAAATAAATAAATAAATCTGTCCTACAAAATCGTTGTTTCACTGATTAAATAGGTTTTTACATGTATATGCGTGGTAGGCGCTTAAATGCTGACCATGGGGCCCGACTTCACTGCTTATGTTTACAATTATGACGCCACGAACAGTTAGTTACCCACTTCCTCCTTTCAAGAAGGACACTGTCATAATTTTATTATGACTGCGGTCATGTATCCTCCACCTAGGTATGTTCACCGTCATATTGTTGAAATCGAGATGCGTTTTCTTTATGGGCAAAATGACGGCGTGTTGTGCGCCCCAGTGCACGAACCACTCGCGAAATGACAGCAAGATCTTCAGATTTCCGAGAGAAGCCGGATTGAAAGGCAGCCAATAACCCATGCTGCAAAACAGTGCCGACGTGGTGGCTCAGTGGTTGTGGCACTCGGCTGCTGACCCGAAAGACACGGGTTCGATACCGGCCGCTGTGGTCGATTTTCGATGGAGGCGAAAGCAGCCCAGGTGATCGAAATTTCCAGCGCCCTTCACTACGGCATCCCTCATAAGCCGCGTTTACATGAATGCGACAGCAGAGCATCGCATCAACTTTTTAGCGCATCGTATTCATGTGAACGGTGGTAGTACGCTAGGAAAGCGCATCGCATCAATGCGCCAGATGGGGGTAGATCTAGAATGGCAAGTCGACTTTAGCGGTGAATGGAAACAGGTTTGGAGGTGTCCCTCCTCCTTGTCGTGCCTATAGAATACCCCCCGCCGGATAACAAAGCAGACTTGGCTCACTGATGCGGGTCACTGGACCCCTCTGCCGTGTGCAATGGGCGAAGGGTCACGGTCCCACCGGACTTGATGAAACAGTAGCGCATCGGCTCCACGGGATACGCTAGGAAACGCGATGCGCTGCTGTCGCATTAATAAAGCAACCCAGTTTTGCAAAACAGGGAGGGAAATGCCGCAGGCGCTCGCTACCTCGCAAAACGAATGCGAAAGTGCTCCACGCCTTGCACCTGCGCAGCAGAAAAAGGGCAGCCAAACTGAAGAGACCTCATCTGACCCCAGTACGCTTCTTATCGCTTTAGGGTAGCGCGTGTGGGTACCGTGTGCGCCCCTGCGTGGCCCTAGAAGACAGGACTACTGCACTTTCGGGCACGCGAATTTCACACTTGGATGAGCAGCGCAAGCGACCTCGTCCACCATTTTCACTCGGCACGCCCGCCGCATGCGCAGCAAGTTACTTGAAAATGGTCCATTGCTAAGGGCGATTTTCTCTCCGGATTAAATAATACCGCATTTACTCGAGGAAAGGATGCGGTGCCAGTGGTAGAAAAAGAAGCAGTCCTAATTCAGCAGGTGTGTCTATTACATCGGAACAAATTTACGTGACAAATTCAGGCTGTGCGTTTATTATGCGAACATGATATGAACTGCAGTTTTAAAGGCACGGGACGCCGCATTCAAATACATGAACAATGGCCATGCTTTCGGGCACGTTATCAGCAGAAAGAACCCGTCCGAACATGCACTTGGCCTATGGAAACCTCCTTTATTGTATATTCGGCCTCAACACAATGTAAAAAGCAGCAATAATGGTAAAGAATAGAAAGGAAAAGCGGAATAATATGAATTTCATAATACTGAAAACCAATACTGAAACAATATGCGACGAGCTACTCGAATAATACAGGAGTAATTGCTAATTTAACAAACCAATCAATGAAAAGCAGAATGGCGAATACTTCTTATTCAACCACAATAAAATCTTACGAAAAGTGGTACCGAATTACCGGCTACAGTTTATGCGGAGCAATGCATGGTATACTACAATGGCCCATACCTGCAAGCAAAAGGAGCGGCAAGAGTAGACATGGGCTCTCTTGTCGACGCCAAAGTTGATCGGCGCTAAGGCGGGCCTATTAATCGGTGCTCACTGGTCGTCTATAGCAGGTGCCCACTGAACCGTAGTAGTTGCCGTTTTGGCGTCGATGCAATACCGTGAAACGGTACAGTGCGAGTCTAAAACCGGGCTTATCCCCCCAACTTCCGGGCTACGTAGCAGAGGCGGGACGTCGAACGTGACGGTGGCCGGGTCGAGCAAAGACGCGGCTTCCGTATTCTTGGGTCCTGTAACCAGCCTTTGTCATCGGGATTGTCGGGGATTGCTGTAGCTTCGGGCAAGTTGTCTCCCGTAGCTTCTTTCTCTGGAGTCTTCGTGGGGCAATCCCGGGCTGGCGTTGCATGTCTCCTCGCCCAACGCCGCCTCTTCTCCTCCTCTTCTCTTCTCCGTTCCTTCCTGCGATGACAAAACCGGTAAGCGACCCACTCATCGCTGCAGATGGCGGTCCCTGGGAGGACGTTGGCAGCGATGATGCTACCGAGGGTCGCCGCGTCTTTTCTGTCTACTTTGAATAGCCGCAGCTCCTTTGTGGCCACGGAAATCATGGTAAAAATCCATGGCCCTCGGTCGACGACGCCGCCGTAGTTGTTCTGGCGATGAGGCGGCACGCGTTCGCCGGCCATAAGCCGGCCGCGGTTATATTTTCTCCTATCTCGCATCAGGCATTCGTCTACCTGAACTTCTTCACCCGGGCCACCGATCGGAGGCGCTCGCTGGAGCTCCTTGCAGCACACCTCCCGGACGTAGTTGCTCCAGTCTGTGCAAGCGTCCATGCCTATATCGCCACCCTGCATTTCCATGGCGACACACATCGGCATCCCTTTTGCCATGCAAAACGTCAGGTGCAGCACTTGTCCCCTTGACAATTTCACGTTAGGGCGACCCAAACGATCTTTGTTAGCAAAGAAGCTTGCAGAGTCCCCTCCACTTGTCTGAACAGCAGCACTGCCGTGTAGTTGAGAGAGCTGCTTCCGGCATCGGCTGCAGCGAAACTGGGCCCGCTTCCTTTTAGTTGAAGGGCGATAGTAGGTTACGACCTAGCCGTCACAGTTGGGCCGTTGGTCATTAAATCCTAGCTGTCCGCAGACTCCCCAGTATTCCGATGTGGCCGGCCGGCCCATGGAGGCTGCGGAGGGCTGGGGTCGCACTACCGACGACTGCGGCGCCAGTTTGAATGTTTTAACGAACGCTTCCTGGATCTCGTCGTCCTCTGTGATGCGGCCCATCTCGGCGAACTTCGGGTCCTCTCGGGTGGCAGACATGCTTCGGAAGGACGCGCTCACGATTGATGCCGACAAACCACGAAACAGCGCAAAAGGAGCCCGGTGGGCACAGTTCCAGTGTTTAAATAGGCTTTAGGTGTCACCATGCTGCTGACGTACATGCTGCTCGCCCAGCCAAAGAACGGCCCTCGAGGAGAGAGGGTGGTGGTAAGGGAAGGAAGCCCTGTTCCCCCCCCCCCGCCTCTCCCGCCCGAAACGATGTGGGGGAGGAGAGAAGTAGAGGAGGTGGTCAAAGAAGGAACGGAGAAGAGAAGAGGAGGAGGAGAGGCGGCGTTGGGCGAGGAGACATATGCAACGCCAGCCCGGGATCGCCCGTCTTCGTGAACTCGGGAAGGTTCATCAGGAGCTTGGCTACGTCATAGAATTTTCCCATCATCACAAGATCCGTTTGTTCACTGGGCACAGACAAGTCAGCGAGAAGAGGTTCGGATGGACACGATACCACTTCTGCAGTCTCATCTGTAGCTTCTCCGTGCTGCGACGGCGGAACCAGGTCGTCCTCGCCGACGATATCGTTTCCTGCGTCCTGCGGGTACTGGGCAATCCAATAAGCGAGGTTTGTTCCAATGCTTCTGTACCGGTTCCTGGCAAAGTCACACATTGGGTTGTCGTTTCCCGACAGGCAGCGAGTGCACGACTCGGGTTGGTGAAGACAATACCTCGGGTAATGGATCTCGAGGTGCTGAAGCTCGATTTTGCATTTGCAGCGGCTCTCGAAGTTGGGGCAGTAGACGCGTAAAGTCCCCAGACCCTTGACGTTGAAGTGTAGTCTCTAGACGTCGCCTTTGGTGAACCTAAGCTTGTCACTTGGGCAGATGGCCGTTTCTGTTGCGGCGGAGTCGACCACCTGAGTGGCAGTCTTCACACAATTTTGGCACAGCACATGGCCGCACGGCATCACCCACAAAAACGGCGGAACATCTCGGCACAAGAAGCACACCCGCGTGCCAGGCAGTGGATCCACGAACTTGAGAGGACGGTAGTCAACGAAGGAGTTGTAGCCTTACACAATGTGCTGGCTTCCGCCACGCTGACTTAATAAAGCCGCGTCATCGAAGTGATCGTTCACACCCACACTGCTTGCATCGTCGAAAAATCTTCCCTCCTCCAGCCAGAAGTTGCTAGAAGGGTCTTTGAACATGTCCATAGTTGCAAAGATGTCCATAACTGCGTGAATGAGGCACACTGGTTCAGTCTGCTCGACGCTCGGACAGACTGAAGGACTTTCCCAGACTGCTTGCACTGGGTTAGGGGAGGAGATAGCGGATAAGGAAGAAGGAAAGGAAAACTGCACAGCCTTGTGATTGGTGCTGTGATCGCCACCACCCCTGCCACGTGCGCAGAGGAGGAGTGTAAGGGAGAGGACGTGAAAAAGAATGCAGCTGACAGCCAGGGAGCGGGCAGGTTCAACACAAAGACCTGCTGGCTGTTCCTTCCCCCCCTGAGTTACGTCACGCGAAAGAGGCCCACATAGAAGATCCGTGCAGCACGTCTCGAAGCTACGAGCGGCGCACTCGTGCTCAGAGTGGGGGACGAAGGAGACGACAATGCGATCGGTTCTGGAAATACGTGACACTCCTTTCATTGCCTCGGGGAAAGCCACGGCATGTCGCGACATGCTTCCGAACGCACATTTTTTTTCTAGACGTTGACTGTGCCTACACCTCGTGCTGCGCATGCGGTTGTGTCCGAGACGATGTTCTAGTGTAATTGCTGGAGTGGAATATGGATTACGCTTCTGCCGTGATATGCCTAAAGGCGCGTTTACACTAGGCCGACGATCGGCCGATTTCAGTCTGGCGATGGTCGGCGGAAGCGATTTTCGTGCCGTCGGCGCGCCTGTCACACTGCGCAGACGCCGACCGAGCGCCGATCGCCGCCCGACGAGTGCATCGCCGTCGCGTCGGCGAGATAGCAGCCGTCGGCCGACCCGTGTGTCACAATCTGCCGACAACAGCGCCGACCTTACGCCGACGTCATCCTATCCCGACAGCTCGACGCTGCCGCTTCGAGCGCATGGTTTCTTTCTGCCGCAGGCACGGACTCGGCGAGGCGGTGCGATGGGTGACGTTCAAGCAGCGGGCGCGGCTGTTGCAGCATTGCTGCCGCTCGAGGCAATTGGCGATTTTGGATTGGAAAACGTTTATTGTCAGCACTGAGCCCTAGTGGGCATTATACTAGGTGGCTTCGAGCCCATGGCTCTTGGCGACCTTGTGAGCCCACCCAGTGGCCCGGACTTGCGTCAAGGGGTCTGAGCTGGCCAGTATAGCCTCCCACCGCTCTAGAGAAGGGACTGGTAGTAGGTCCGCCGGTGGCGGCGCCTTTTTGCAGCTCCATAAAATGTGGTCATATCCGGCTATCTCGCCGCATTGTTTGCAAATAGCGTTGTATTGTGTTGGATACATGTGTGCTAGTCTCGACGGGCTAAAGAAGGCTCGCGTCTGGAGCCGACGCCACGTTACCTCTTGGCTTTTGTCGAGATTTTCGTCTGGTGGCGGATAGATCCTCCTTTCCAGTTTAAACTGATTGGTGTATTCGTGAAATGATATGAATGCATATCTCGTGAAATTTGGGGACTCAACCCGGCTCACTGCTCGGCTGACATAACCTCGAGCTATACTGTGAGCCAACTCGCTTCCCCTGTTCCCCGAGTGTGCCGGCACCCATATTAGTTCCACCTCTCTTTGGTCCCAGTCTTTATCTCTTAGGATTCGTTCTGCCTCCTGGGAGATCATACCCCGCGCAAAATTGTTGATAGCCACCTTGGAGTCGCTAATTATGGTGACTGCTTTGGTGAATTGGCAATTGGCGAACCACCGAAGAAAAAACCAAAAACTTGTCGCCAAGTGCAGCTGCTATTTCGCTGTAGGTGCGACTTCTTTCAAATCGTGTCGATGATAGTGCTTTTACCGCACGTCCCGAATCAAGCGCCTTTCTTCCATGAGCGCGATCAGTTCAGCCTCCTCTTCGCTTGAGAACGACGCCGATTGTGAATGATGACAAAACTCGGTGGGGCAGAGCACAACTCGTCAAGTCGTTCGCACAGCGTTTTAAGGCGGGGACACATGTGCGAAAAGTCTGTGCGATTCGCTGGCCAATACCGAGTTGCTGGTAAAAGTGATGACTGAGATACAAGCAAATTTCATCCCACAGCCGCTTTGGCGCTGCTGCTACTTGGTGCCGTTCGCTTGCCGTCTGCTAGCTCTGTTGCTGAAAGCGTCCTGGAAATCGAACATATCTTTTATTATGGGAAGGGTTCGCAGTAAAGCGATGTGAATAGTAGGCCTTTTATTACAGCACAGGCGACTTCCGAAGCGCCGTCAGCTGCCGCTTCGATGCGAAAAAAGATAGGCCTAGCGACGACTACGGCAGCCTGGGACCAGCGCTCAGTTTGTCGCCCGGCGTTGCCGCAGGCGGTGTCGTTGCCGAAAGATCCACTTGTGCACAGGCATATTGTCGTTGCTCTAATCTAGAAAGCATCCTCTCTGGTATCGTGGCTGTTTTGTATCTTCTTGTGCGAACGTCAAGTACGCCGAGCATGCCGGCTGGCCGGCCAGCCTGGATCCCGTTTGCCGGAGTCATAAAAACGAGCTAAAGTGTGTTCTTGACGTAAATAATAAACCCTGGGATGAGAAATGTCGAAAACGTGTCATTTTTGAGGATCGATGACCAATACTGAGCTGTTGGCAAAGGTAACGACTGCGATACGAGCAAACTTCTTGCGACAACCGCCTCGCAGCTGCCTCGCAGCTACCGCTCGCCTTACGCCCGCTCGCTTCGCTGGTGAAGGCGTCGCGGAAATTTACCATATTATTATTTTATTGTGAGATGATGCTGTTGACAGTAAGGCGATGTGTAGAGTAGGCCTTTTATTATAGCTGAGGCGACTTCCGAAACGCCCGCCGCTGCGGCTCCGATGCGAAAGAGGCTATAGGCCTAGCGACGACCACGGCAGCCAGGCAGCAGCAAAGCTCGTCGCCCGGAGCGCCCGCGAGCCGTGCCGTTGCCGAAAGCTCGAAATATAAGCACACATGCTTTGTCGCTGCTCGAGCAGAAGGCGATCTTGTGTTTTCTTGTGATATTTGTACACCATCCCAAGCAGCGTTCAGGCACTGCTGCACGGCGGCGAAGTGTGACACCGGTTGTGGGCGGCAGCGATGCTCCGTGTGTACCATCATTGTCAAAAGTTTGGAGCCCAGGGGATTCACTTTTAAGCTTTATATTGGGACTTCAGGAGCATTCTTGGAATTCCTATTTTTTTGCAGGAGGCAGTACCAGAAATCTTCTCACGTTCAGGAAATTTGGAGCGCTAGAAAGTCATTAAGAACGACACCATGTGGCTCAAACGAAAACCCCCTGGGCTCCAAACTTTTGACAAAGGCTGTACCTACTTGCAGTGGGGCGGCAGTTCGCAAGGGACGATCGGTGCTGCGCGTCGGCCAAGTAGTCATATGGCGTGATGAATGTTGCTGCGCGTGCATTATTTGTCTACATAATGATTGCACTTCGCGCTTTGAGCTCGGTACCTGCTTTTGGTCGGCGAATGTTTTCGCTCGGCCACCGATCTGCCCAAGACACTTCGGCCGACGGGTCTCGTCGGCATCTTTGGTCGGCGACGTTGTCACACTAGGACGACGCTTGAACGTTGGGGGCGTCGTCGTCGGTGCAGTGTGACTGGCTAGTCAGGGAAAGACCAGGTTGGCCGACGCGACCGCCGATCGCCGCCGTCGCGTCGGCATCGGGGTCTCGTCGGCATCGGGGTCTCGTCGGCCTAGTGTGAACGCGTCTTAACAAGTGCATCGTGCCCAATTGCCGGACTAACTACAAATCGTGTCCCAAAAACCATGTTTTCAAGTTTCACCGGGATGAAGAAGAACAGAACACCTGGATTAGGGCAATACTACGAGAGAACTTCTTTGTATCACCGCACTCCAGGGTAAGATGTTCGAAACTTCTTCAAAGAATAGTTACTTTTACAAAATACGATAAGCTTAAGCGCATGTACTGTAAAAAAAGTGCATTTCAACTAAGCAGCTGGTTAGCACTGCAGGTAGCGAATGCAGCCTTTCAAGAAAACTCTCTTTCCAAGTTACAGCTGCTAAACTAAAATTACACTTTCTTCTAGGTTTGCGAGCTTCACTTCACTGAGGCTGACATCGTGCGAGAGGCCTCCGACATCGATGAGGTTACAGGGTGCACCACCACTGCACCACTTTCGCATCTGCGCCTTTGCCCAGGCGCAATCCCATCAAAGTTTCCGGGATGCCCGTCTTATATTTCTGAGCCAATCACCTCAAGGGATCGTATTCATTTAAAATATGATCTTAGAACAAATACATGTATCTCCAATAAAAATACACATACGCAGTTGTGAAGCTAATCGAGAGTGTTTAATTTTTCATTATCGATGTGCTTCATATAACTAGGTGGAAAAAAGGTAAAGTTTTAAAACAATCGCAAATTCATTTCAAGTAATGCATACAGCAAAACATCTACTGAGAAAGCGCAATGCGATAGAGGTGCTGACATCAGTGCTTAAACAATCTTTGCACAGATGGTTTGCGGCTAGTGCCTCAAAATAAAATCCGCGTAAAGTGTCTGCTATTCATTCCAGTATTTTAACTAAAGAAAAAATGTGGACTGATAAATGGAAGCTTATTGCTGCTGGTTGATTCCAGTCGCGATTACTTAAGCTACGCCATAAGCGGCGGCCACTCTGGGCTTCTGGGCCTCTTTTCGTGACGTGACGAGAGGAGCACTCAGGCCTTGTCAAACTTCTTGGCACGTTGCGGTGTAGAGGGAGGCTCTCCGGAGAAAAGAACGTGAGGGAGCGAGAGACCTGACTCAGTATTCCGGGAAGGCGAAAGAAACCAGTGTGGTCTCCTCAGGTGGGAGGAAGCGCTAACACCGACCTCGTCTGCAAATCCTATTCTCTCCTCCCTTTGCAGGCCAGGCCATCTGCCATTAAACCCGGAAGCATCTGAGCTGCGGCTTGTAGTAGAAACCTTCCTTTATTCGCAAAAAGGAAGTACGAAGAATAGAAAATAGAGATTTTGGGTGCAGTCTTTACTTAGGGACCCTAATGTCCACCACAGTTCCTTGGGATACCACGGCACGCTAGGTCGCCGAATCGCAGCTGAACAGCGGAAATAAAAAGACGGAGCCTGAAAGAAAGAGGGGAGTGATAGGAAAAAGTAGCTTCCTTGGCTTGTGATTTTTAGATTTCACTGAGGCCGTTTCGCATTTTCAACGCTGGCGAATTTCTTCACTGACACAAAGCTAAGATGCCGATCAATGCGAATTTTTTCAACTCAGTGATCGATGAATCCGCGGTGCCATTTGTGTCTCGACAAGGAGACGACTTGGCACGCTTGTTAGATTTTTCTATCGCGGACACATCCCCCAGTTAGCGTATCAGCGACAAAGGATCAGTGGAGAGTGTATCAGTGACACACAGCCTTTCAAGTCCGCATTCGCTCTCTCTTCACCGTCCCCACCTCAGTTTTGTAGGTCAAGCAGCTAGTCCTTTTTCGCACGCATCCTGCCTTAACAAGATTCCCGTTAACCAGCCTTCCCCCTCGGAGTGAAAATGCCTTTTGTCGAAACGTTCAGTCAGCCTCCTGAGGCTCCCTCTTCTCTCATTTACTTCGTGTGGTCAAGAAACCCATCTATCTGCCCACTCTCGACTATTGAAATAAAGGAGGACGGCTTCCTTGAAATCATTTAACTCAAATAAATCATTTGCCTGAGCAACTACCCACCAGTTTCAACCGCCTGCTGTGCACAAGGTGCACCCACGCAGACACAGGTGCGCGTGATGTGCATAAAAATACTGCAAATGCAACAATGGTCATGGCACACATCCGAATGTTTTTTGGCCGGAAGCCAAAAAACGCTTCCCCCCCTCCCCCCTTCACCCCTCAACGGGCTTAGCCAGAACAATGAACAATCTTTCCCCAGGGTAGGGGAGAAAAGCCCGTCTCCAGCTCTTTCCTGCTCAGCCTTTGCAGCATTGCCAAGAAAAGCTGTTGGCAGCCCTGTGGACGCTAGAGCTGTCTTGTTTACTCAGGGCTGCACCAACACAAGAAAGTCTCAAATGATTTACAAACAATTACTGCAGTAATTACAAAGCTAGCCCTTGCATTTTCTCCCTTAATTACATCGAAGTGGGCACGAACACCGCAATGCGGAGGCCTGATGGAAAGTTGCGCGCGCCATAAGCAAACCTGGCGTAGATATGGTCCGTAGAACATTGGTATTCTGCCGTCTCCCGCTCGGCGCCGGGTCAGCTCGGTAATGCATGCAGCGGCGGGCTTGCTACAGTCGAATCTTTTCCTTTTCAACAGAACCCCTTCCAGTAAATGGCGTCAGCCGATTCCCACGACCATCACAGTGTGACAATGTGGGGAGTGGCAGATGAAAGGGGACAATCCCTTCCCTATATGGTCGAGGGTAGGCCCCTCTCTCCATTGTGGCACCGCTCCCTGCAATATCACGCTAGCAGGGTCGCGTGAGTCGGGCGACAGCAATAGATGGAACGGACTCTTTTTTTTTTTTTTGCATCCGACCTTACCACTCGAGTGTGGTCGGAAAAGTGGGACCTCGGGTCGAGCGTCGACACCGGCCGTTGTCTGGGCTTTTTCGGTCGATCCAAGCCGACCGCTTTCGTACGCCACTGCTTTTTTTTTTACAAATGCTTCCCACTTTTTCGAACAGTGGAAAACATGACAGAGGAACGCTAAAACGAGTACCACGTTTTGAAGCGAGAGCTTCACTACGGGACCTCGGGCTTCAACCGCGGACCGCGTAAATTTGACCTTCAGTGGAGTTAGAGGTCAAACCATGAAAAAGAGAAAAAGAAATTCAATCAATATCCATGACTGGGAGTCCAACTGGCGGCTGCGCAAACAGATGTCCTTTAAGGACCACTCAGCGAGACCACTAGGCTGTCGCCGCAGCCAACACGCCTCGTGTTAAACTGCACCACACTCTCGCGCTGCGCATTGGAGAGTCGTCTTCATCAACTTCCATCTGCTCCGTCCCGCGGCACTGCCTGCTCACCGTCGTCTTCTATACATAGCACAAATCCGTGCTTTCGCTCCGACTCGAATGTAGTAAACATTCTCTCTACTTTTTCCTCCTTTTCACGCAGCTGTATTTTGTCCTGTGAACGAATTAATGTTTTGGCCAGCATAATTCAGTGTGGTACCAAACCAATAGTCTTATCGACTTTTCACAGAAATTCTCTTCGAATTTTGCCGACACCCGAAAGACGCGGGTTCGATCCCGGCTGCGGCGGTTGAATTTCTTTGGAGGAGAAATTCCAGAGGCCCGTGTCCTGT
The DNA here is from genome assembly GCF_055824585.1 of Amblyomma mixtum. NCBI lineage: Eukaryota > Metazoa > Arthropoda > Arachnida > Ixodida > Ixodidae > Amblyomma > Amblyomma mixtum. The sequence continues at coordinate 108,370,927 of NC_143018.1, forward strand.
GCGATATCAGTGCACGTTAAAGAACCCCAGGTGGTCGAAATTTCCGGAGCCCTCCACTACGGCGTCTCTCATAGCCTTAGTCGCTTTGGGACGTTAAACCCCATAAAACCAACCAAACCAAACGAATTTTGCCGACATCTCTACCCCGTTCCTCCCCCGTGCAATGTAGTACAGCATACTACTATTAGTTGCCGTGCAAACTCATTTGTAAGCGGAATATTTACTCCGATATAAACTGTTGTCTAAGAACGGTAAAATTTACCACTTTAAATGCTTCTCCATACACAGTAGTAGAACAGGTACACATTTTCTAATGAGTATCTCAACTACCATTTTCGCAGAGCGCTGCGCGACAAGCCGTTTTTTACTCCTACTCGGATTGTTTTCGGTTTTCAGTGTAGACAAAGGCTAAGGAAGAAGCACGACGCGGCGATGGTGCAAAAGCTTGTATTGCGTAGGTCGACACGCTCGCATCTTTGGAGAGAAGGAAACCATTCAAGGCGCCAGGTTGATGAGGTGGTGGTTGCTCAGCTCATAAATTAAGGGGGAAATTATGAGCTTGCAGGAAGCACCGGCTAAAAAGTTTTACAAACGTTTCAGCAAATGTTTCTTTTGAATCTGTGCAATTTCCTCATGGAAAACTTTCGCACGACTTCTCAAAACGTAATTTTTCATCGCACATCACAGCTTCATCAACAGAAAAGAATTTACACGTGGGTGTACAAGACGACTGCTTATTACGGAGCTTATTTATATAAAATATTCTGGCGCCGCCGCGGTGGCTCAGCAGCTATGGTGCTCGGCTGCTGACCCAAAAGACGCGGGTTCGATCCCGGCCGCGGCGGCTAGAATTTCTTTGGAGGAGAAATTCTAGAGGCCCGTGTACTGTGCGATGTCAGTGCACGTTAAAGAACCCCAGGTGGTCGAAATTTCCGGAGCCCTCCACTACGGCGTCTCTCATAGCCTTAGTCGCTTTGGGACGTTAAACCCCATAAACTAAACTAAACTAAAATATTCTGGCATTAAGCATTAGAAAACAAAGAAGCGTCTGTTTGTGCTTTGTTTTCCATTTCTTTTTTCTCATTTAGGGTCCCTTTGTGGTATCATGAGCCCTTCATCCATGTCCAACTTGAGTACAACAAAGCGTAGGTTTCAACCATTTTCGGGAATCTCTAAGAAAACTTTTTCGCAGAAGTTGCTCTTCAATCAAAACTCGTTCCCATACAACCCTCTCGCATTATTCGCAAAAATGAAAACAGGTAAGTGCTACCTTAATACGTTTAATCTCCCGACGGTGGTATGAAATCAGTGAGCCCATTCCGTCGATCTCTCCCAGCCATCTTGAAGTCAACTGGCGCCTTACTGGTCTTTCTCAAGATGAACGCGATAGTGCCGCAAGGAAACGTGGTTTGATTGCATAAAAGATTTCCGCAAAAGGTCGCCGTGAACCTAGTTGACACGAACCCAACAGCGAAGGGTCTAGTTAGGGAATCGAGCTTAGCAAGGTCAGCCCAACTCCACCAGAGTTGCCAGATGCATCGAAGTGGCATAGCCAAAATACAGAAAAATTCTAGCCTAAAAACTTCCAACCATGCGACTAGGCATAGACAGTTAGTAGCCACAATGTAGCCATCGTAGTGGTTACGACATTGCCTACATACGAGGCATTGGAAAGTGATGCGAACATTTTTTTTATATCTGCGATTTAAACTCTAAACACAATAAACCAAACAGGTAAGGTCCCACAGCAGAAAGTTAAACATCTCAGATACGCACCAGTTGATATCCTTTAATAACATCATCACTCGTACAGCCGGCCCAAATCTTTAGCTAGCGTGCGCGACGACCGCCTCTTCTGAGCTTTAATTCACTACGAAGCAAACTAAGAAACCTCAATATTAGCACGGTCTTAGTGAGTATGGGCTTAGAAGTGATATTTTCGCACGTACTCCGTCATAAGCTGCGGAAACCGCAGCCGTCACGCTAGCCAGCTAATAATAATAATAATAATAATAATTGTGTATTTGAAAAAATTACATAGTACACATACGAGCCTACCCAAGCTAACAATGGGCTTGTGGGGCAGTGCTCGGTAGAATGGAGCAAGCTAGAGAACGGCACAGTTAATCAATACTGCACAAAGAATGAAACTAAGGAAAGGCAGTGAGAAAGGACGGGGAGAAAAAAAAGGAAGAAAAAAAAGAAAAGCAACAACATTACACATACAAATCAAAGGTAGCAGATTTCACTTCTTTCCGAGTGCTGAAAGATAAAATATTATCTGGCAGGTCGTTCAACACATCAGGTACATAAAAGGCACGGACACTTTTACCATATCTTGTCCGTACTCTGGGCAAGGAAAGCGGTCGCGTGGACGTAATGCTCTGGCTTGGACATACGGGAGGCAGAACTCATTGTTCCATATATACATAAGAATCACAGTTTCTTTTAATAATAGCCTGAACGAAGGCATATGCGAGCATGAAAAAAGATTGGAATTATTAGTAATGTGCACACCATACATCACAGCCCGAATTATAGATTTTAGTAAAGAATTCACTTTGTTGCGCCAAAACACTGAACAGAAATAAAAATAACGAATTCCATATTGCAGCACAGTGTACGCCAATACATGCGCTATTGTTTTCTTTATGTAAATTGGGCATAGTGCTTTAATAGAATATAGCAGGCAGGCTATTTTGCGCAGACTTTCACAAACGTTAGCCAAATGAGTGTTCCAGGACATGTTAGAATCGAAATGGACACCGAGATAATTGACACTTGAGAGGTATGGAATAGGAGAGCAAGAGCAATTGTTACACAGAGGAGAATGAAGAAACACAGGGGTGATGATTTGGCCAGCTGTACTTGACAACACTGTTTAGTTTTTCCAAGATTCCCGTGCTTGGCTTATAACTTCTGCAGCATCGATACTCCTTTAAACCACACTGCACGTGGAATATAATTTTTAAAGTACGCGCACTTAGTTTGTTCCAGTGAACTTCAGAAGCAGTGAACTGTTTTTGTTAAAGGCCCAACTCCATCGGCGCGGGTACTGCGCGCTTGGGGGCCCAAGCGTCGGCCAGAGCAGGTCGGAAGCGGAACTCGTCGTAAGCGGGGTCCGGTTTTCAACAATCGGAGGACCTCAGGGCTCTCGGAGACCCTTTTCTTCTCGGCTGAAAGCTCTTTCAGGTTCCCCCAAATTTTCTTGGAATCCTTGCAGTTGGGGTTTTACGGTGACCTGCCAGAAATCCTTGCGATGTTTCGCGCTAGCAAGCCCAGAAGTGTGCACACCACCACCTAGAGTGAGAAAATAGCATTGGTGCAGCCTCGTCAGGAGGCCAGAAATCTAGGGCAATTGGCACTTCGCACCTCGCGTTCTCTTCTTTGTGTTCAAGGCAGGAGCGCGAACGTGAAGAGCAGGTAGAGGCAGTTACTTACTCGTCAAGGGAAGGCATCATTGTCCCTTTCGACAACTGCGATATCGAAAGCTGGCGACAATCAAGCCGAGTTCAGGTTCACGCAAATTAAGGGCCATCCCCCATTCCTTCCCGGAAAAGCATGCAGTGGTTGGACATACATTTGAATACAACTTAAGAACGCAGGGACTTTTCCACCTCAAAGGACCCCCCTTCCAGCCAATGGCATCCGCCCATTCTGATGACCCTGCTAGTGTGACAATGCAGGGAGTGGCGCCACAGTGAAGACAGAGGGAAGGGTTTATCTCCTTTCATCTACCACTCCCTGCTTTGTCACACTAGCAAGGTCTTCAGAATGAGCGCCTGACGGGGAAAAGCCGCTGGGACAGGAAGTGAGAACACAGGCTGACCAGGATTTCTTGTTGAAAAATATCTCTCTGTAAGGTAGAATTCCGGGGATATTTCAGGCAGTCATGTACAGCCGCTTTTACATGAGTGCGACAGCAGAGCATCGCATCACCTATTTAGGGCATCGCATTCATGTAAACGGTGATAATGCTGGTTTATGGTATATGTCAATTTTACGTCCCAAAGGGATTCAGGCTATGAGAGACGGCGTAATGAAGAGCTCCGGAAATTTCGACCACCTTGGGTTCTCTAATGTGCACTGACATCGCACAGTACACGGGCCTCTAGTATTGCGCCTCCATCGAATTTCGACCGCCGCGAATCTGGATGGAGGCGAAATGCTAGAGCCGCTAGGAAAGAACATCGCATCAATGCGCCGGACGGGAGTAGATCGAAGGCAAGTCGACTTCAGTAGTGGATGAAAACCTGTTTCGAGGTGCCCCTCGTCCTCCCTGTTGTGGCTATATAGAACCTCCTCCCCCCCCCCCCCCCCCAGCAAGATAACAAAGCAGACTTCACTCAAGATGGGGGAGACTGGAACCATCTGCCGTGTGCAACGGGCGAACGGTCACTGTCCCGCCATACCTGATGTGGTATGTAGTAGCGCAGTAGCGCATCGGCTCCGCGAGATACGCTAGGAAATGCGATGCGCCACTGTCGCATTCATCTAAACGCGGCTTAAGGAAGCAAAGAGAGCAAGAAGATCCAAAAAAAGCTGCACCAACAGCTGATCAAACACGGCGCTCTTCTTGAAAGAAGTTTCTTTCAACATTAAGATTTTCAGGAAGCGTTTTCTGGCGGGCTAGTTGGGGCTTTTCGTTCATGATTACACTGCGCGAAGAAAACACGGACAGTGACAGAAAACACGTACACACACTGAGCGCAAAACTTACAACTTTTATTCGAAACACGCTTGGGGCATTACCTTTTATACGCTCTAAACAACCACCACATGACACATCCGGGATAAAAACAGAGAAGTATTGACAGTTACGTGCACACGATGCGCAGACCCGCCAGAGCGCCAATCTAAACTACACCAGTGTGTGGAAGCTTACGCACCATTGATACCTAGACACAAGGAAGAAAAAAAAGCAGACTGGAAGATAAAGATACTAAAAGTGAAGATAATAGCAATACCACCAAAGAGGACATCAACAAAACGCTGTATTACTAGCGCAACCTACTCAGCAAAATGGGATGAGACGCGGAACCAACAGTATAACTGTAAACGATTAAGGTGCAAAGCCACTAAAAAACGGAAGCTGAAAGAACTAAGAAAAACATCGAGGCTAAAACTGTGCAACTGAGAGTGAAAGATGGAGACAACAAACAACCAAGGTAAAGGCGACGCGAGCAATGAAGAGGCAAAACCAGGCTAAAATCTATGAAGGATGGCAAAAATAAATAACAAGAGTACAGGTGCGGGGTTAAAATGGACGGTTTAAAGTGTTCCTTTCTTAAAATGTTATTTCTCCATCAGAAAGCATAATATAGACGGTATGCTCACACAATTCTTCGAATTCTTTGCGATTAGGAAGGCCTCAATTATCTCCCTTTCCGTTTTGGTAATAGCCGTAGCGGGGAACTCTGTGCTTTCGAGAAACGGGTGACAATTACTTTTTTCGCACTTCTTACAATGTAAAGCTAAATTTCCTCCTGAGTTTGTAGAAAGATTCCGAACATGTTCAGCCGCCCTCTCATTAAAAAATCGCCCAGTTTGTCCGATGTACATCTTTCCACAGGATAATGGCACCTGATAAATAACTTCTCTGGCACATTCAGTGTACTCAAGGCTGTGATTTGAGGTGCATATTTGCTGTCTATCATCTCGGTTCATGTTTTAGCTAGCTTACACAGCGCCGCAAACACGAGTTGGTGACGTGTGCCGGCGTTCTGTGCGAGCCGCGTGAGACGCGTGCCGGCGTTTCGTGTGGACCGAGTGAGACGCGTGATGACACGCCAAGTGACGTCAGGCGTGGCTCTACAAAAGCGAGCACCTGCATGAGCGCCGCGGGAGAACGTATCTCAGCTGTTGCCCAATAAACTACTACGCAGTGTTTCTTACTGCCTTACTGACGTGCTCAGTGCTGCGTCACTGCGCATGTGCTTGACTGATCAGAGCATTTAGTTCAGCAGTTTTTCATTGTATTTTTGTTCACATTAGAAAAAAATAAACTTCTCTTTCTACGCAGTGTTTCCACGCAGTGCTCTATTGCTTCTTACTTGCCGGGACCCGCGAACACCACAACTGCCGACGAGGATGGTGGAAGCAAGGCAAGACGCAGAAAAGAAGCGCTGAAGCTGGGAAAACGAAGTACCAAGGCAATAGTCTGAAGAGCAACGCTGGATTCAACCGCACTTACGATGAAAGGCGACAAGACGTCTGAGATGGCAGCCTCCAGTCAGATTGGTCAAGTAGAAGCCTTCGACCATACTGTGAGTGACTGGCTATCTTACGAAGAACGCCTTATTTCCTTTTTCGCGGTGAAGCCGCCGCGGTGGCTCAGTGTGGCTATGGTGCTCGGCTGCTGGCCGAAAGACGCGGGTTCGATCCCGGCCGCGGCGGCTGAATTTCTTTGGAGGAGAAATTCGAGGCCCGTGTACTGTGAGATGTCAGTTCACGTTAAAGAACCCCAGGTGGTCGAAATTTCCGGAGCCCTCCACTACGGCGTCTCTCATAGCCTTAGTCGCTTTGGGACGTTAAACCCCATAAACCAAACCAAACCAACCTTTTTCGCGGTGAACAAAGTTCCAGAAGACCTCAAGGTGCATGCTTTGCTAAGCGTCATTGGGCCGAAGTCATAAAGCGTTTTGAAATCTCTGACCGCACCAGATAAGCCTTCAGAAAAGGAGCTAACTGAATTGCTTCGCAATCACTTCACCCCGAGAGTGTCTGTGATCGGAGAGCGAGCAGAATTTCACAGAAGATGTCAGCTGCAACATGAAAGCATCGCACAGTACGTAGCCGAGCTCAGAAAACTAGCTCAGACCTGTGAATTCGGTACCTTTTTGGATGAATCGCTTCGTGACAGGTTTGTGTGCGGTTTATTCCGCACCGACATTCAGCGATACTTATTTGCAGAAGACAAAACGCTGACGTTCCAAAAAGCCGTTGAACGCGCACTCGCTTTAGAAAAAGCTGAGAAAAATGTTGAGGAAGCGCATGCTAGAGAAGCTGTCGATGACTTCCACAAAATGAGCGCTGAAGACGCAGCCAAAAGAAAGCATTCTTTCGAGTGTTATCGCTGCGGCTCTGACAAGCATTTTTCATGCGCCTGTCCGCACATAGCAGATAAGTACACGAACTGCGGCAAGAAAGGCCACGTTAAGCGTGCCAGCCGTGGTCCCAAGCAGTATCCAACGGATTCATGGAAGTGGATACACACTCTTGAAAGTGACGACACGGGAAACATCGAGACGCTGTCTCAAAAAACCCGGCGTCCCATCACCGTCGATGTCAAAATTCAAGGTGTGCCTTTGCGAATAGACACAGGCGCTTCGGTTTCTGTAATATCAAGACAGCAGTTCGAGAGACTTAGACCGCCTTTAAGACTCGACCCGACGGAACTGCGACTTAAAACGTACACAGGGGAAGTTATCCAGCCCTGCGGCGTTTTGAAAGCAGCCGTAAGGTACAAGGATCAAGTCTGTGACCTTCCGTTGTACGTCGTAGATTACGGCGGACCAGCTCTTTTAGGACGCGAGTGGCTCGAAACTTTGCGCTTGGACTGGGACGAAATCTGCCGTTTGCACAAGCTGAACAGGTTTTGGTGCGCAATTTCTGGAGCGGACCAAGATGGCTCAAAGCAACTATCGTGCAGCGCACCGGGCCAGTGTCGTACGAGGTCAAGGTGCCGACACCCATCGGATCCTGCACGCGGAGGCGACACAAGGACCATTTGCTACGAGCCTCAGCTGCGAACACGACGTCACCATTTGCGGTGGGGGAGGAGACCGACATCTGTCATCCAGAATTTCCAGATTGTCCGCCACCCTCATCAACCGCTGTCTCCGCAGCTAGCCCTGCACCCGTGGTCAGCGGAAACAGCCCTACGAGGCGGTACCCTCAGCGAGTCAGGAAGCTGCCTGACCGATACCAGCCATCGTGACTCTCCAAATTGCGGTGGAGGAAGTGACGCGTGCCGGCGTTCTGTGCGAGCCGAGAGACGCGTGCCGGCGATCTGTGCGAGGCGAGTGAGACGCGGGCCGGCGTTCTGTGCGAGCCGCGTGAGACGCGTGTCGGCGTTTTGTGTGGGCCGAGTGAGACGCGTGATGACGCGCCAAGTGACGTCAGGCGTGGCTCTACAAAAGCGAGCACCTGCATGAGCTCCGCGGGAGAACGCATCTCAGCTGTTGCCCAATAAAGTACTACGCAGTGTTTCCACGCAGTGTTCTATTGCTTCTTACTTGCCGGGACCCGCGAACACCACAGTTGGACGCCGTATCGTCCTGCAACTTTCTTTAAATTGTGAGACACTCGGTGCAGATAAGGCATGAAACACACTGGTTTTCGGTTTCCGACAGGAATACGAACCGCCAAACGAACGTTTTCAGAAAGGAACACTTTAAACCGTCCATTTTAACCCCGCACCTGTACTCTTGTTATTTATTTTTGCCATCCTTCATAGATTTTATCCTGGTTTTGCCTTTTCAATGCTCGCGTCGCCTTTACCTTGGTTGTTTGTTGTCTCCATCTTTCACTCTCAGTTGCACAGTTTTAGCCTCGATGTTTTTCTTAGTTCTTAGTTCTTTAAGCTTACGTTTTTTAGTGGCTTTGCACCTTCATCGTTCACTGTTATACTGTTGGTTCCGCGTCTCATCCCATTTTGCTGAGTAGGTTGCGCTAGTAATACAGCGTTTGATTCCCTCTTTGGTGGTATCGCTATTATCTTCACTTTTAGGATCTTTATCGTCCAGTCTCCCTTTTTTTTCCTTGTATCTAGGTATCAATGGTGCGTAAGCTTCCACACATTGGTGTAGTTTAGATTGGCGCTCTGGCGGGTCTGCGCATCGTGTACACGTAACTGCCAATACTTATCCGTTTTTATCCCGGCTGTGTCATGTGGCGGTTGTTTAGAGCGTATAAAAGGTAATGACCGAAGCGTTTTTCGAATAAACGTTGGAAGTTCTGCGCTCAGTGTGTGTACGTGTTTTCTGTCTCTGTCCGTGTTTTCTTCGCGCAGTTTAATCAGGATTTCAGGGAGCGTATAACCCAAAAACAGCTAAAACTCCAAACTGTCTAAAAGAATCCTCGATAAATTTTCAGTAGCCCAAATCGGAAAAAAACTGCACTCGATGAGTGCCTGTTTGCACGAACTTGATACGAGCGAGTCAACCCTCGCATCAATCCCTCCGAGGTGCGACGGCGCGAGTAGTAAACTGGTTCCCGCTTCTGTTCTCCCCCACAGAAAATGCTTCCTCCGAAGGCGAAAGAGCGTTCAGTATAATTTGCAGAGGGGCCTGTGAATCGACCCACCACTTAGAGCGGAGTTGAGCGATGACTCATCCGAGCAGACTCGGCGGCGTTTACATAAACCTATCTCGACTCAACCCGCCCTGCAGGGTTCATGTCAGCGCTGCTCTGCTTAATCATTTGGTAACGTGACTGCCGCTGACAGGCGGTTGCTTCTCGGAACAGGTTCAATTTTTCCTGGAATGTTCGGAGAAGGCTGTACAGCTTTCCTTGTAATCGTATTACTGGGCTCTGGTGTACACTGATGGTGGAAGGAAGAAATAAATTGCATCCCTGATAGTCACGTAAGACGTTCCTCACTCTTTTGAGGCACTAATCGTGCGTCCTTCAAAGCCATCACCGCCGCCCCGCACTACATGTAATACCTGCACTATGTGGTCTTTAATGTGTCATAAACCTATAACATCATGCTATATGTTTTATTGATTTCTTTCATATTTTTTGACTCTGCAAACAAAATTACGTCTTGCAATGCGCATTCTTCATCTCCAATCACTATGCAGCACTGATTGCAAACAATGAATACGCTTTGCAGGATGGATTTTTTTTTTGCAGAGACAAAAGAGCAAGGGAAGAAATAAAGAAAACACGAAAGATGACGTTATGATTTTTCTGTCAAGCACAGGAGACGGGGAAACACGAACACAGCGCTGAGTATCAACTTCGCTTGTCTGTGTTAGCGCTGTTCGGTACAGAATGCTTGACCATCTAGCCTACGAGAACGTTCTAGCGTTGTGCATTTATTACTCATTAAAAATCGCCTTTCCTTATTTCCTTCATGCTTCACCTACTCCCTCGAGTGCTTAGCTTCACTTGAGTTCCGGAGATGAAATCCCTATAGACACCTAACATTACTCCGTGTTTTCTTCTTCCAAATGATGTTTTAGACATTAGAATACATGGATCACCACGTGGTTTTCGCCTATGGCCGCAAACATACCATAATTGAATTCTATTTTCATGTTTCAGTTTCATCAGCCAATTGATGGCTGTGACGTGTAGTTGATCTTTTGATCATATGACGCACGAAAAAACGGCAATATAAATGCTGGCACACAGTTTTAACTCACTACAGATTTAAAGCAAAAACGATGTAGCAGCAGTTATATTGACATTTTTTTGGGCCTCGCGTAACTTAAACATCAACTCACATCACAGCCTTCGTTCGGTTGATGAAAGCGAAGCCGAAACAGTGTTAATAAGAAACTCAATTATAAATTATTTAGCGGTCGTAGGCGAATACCATGGGGTGCTCCGGCTGAAAGAAGAAAACACCCAAGCAAATATTTGGTGTCTGTAGTCCTTTAAGCGGGCCTTAGCAGAGCAAGTGCTCTTCTTTTGTGGCTTTTAGGGCTGGCCTTAAAGGGAAGCTGAAGAGTTTTTCGAATTCATTAAAATGCTCACGTGTGGATGTGGGAACTTTATAAATCATGCGGGTGAATTTTTTTTTACAGATTCATAACTTAGGAGCGACGTAATCGCCGTTTAAAATTACGCGGTAGCTACACCCCCCGCGGTCCGCCGAGCGCTGCTGATGACCCTGACGATGTGAGCCAAAACCGGAAACCGCGGAGTGGTGACGAAAACACCGGTGACCCGTCGCTTCACAGTCTCCGCGGCCAATATTGTTTCTGCGTGCGTGCCATCATAAGCTGCTTCGAGCTGCCGTGTGTTTCTTCATTTGTGCGTTTTTATGTTTGTGGTGAGGTACAGAAAGGTGTGCAGCATCGAATGAAGCGGTGGACCCATCATGCCGTCGTTCTGCGCAGCCCTCGGCTGCACGAACATCCGCGGCCGCGACGATGTGGTCTTTCATTATTTCCCTCAAAAAAAAAGAAGCTCTCCGCGAAGTGAGTCGCTGCTGTGAAGCAAAGGGATTTCAAGCCGTCAAAGGCAACAGTGCTATGCTCTGGCCACTTTCGTGATTAGAACTGTCACCAGAGCCTCTCGAAATGCATTCACTGGGCCTGTCAACAGTCAGCTGACTGAAAGCCGGTTCAATACCGTCTGTTTTCTGATCATTTCATTCATTTCTTGGCAGCACCAGCAGTCTTCTTCATTCCCCTCTGGAATGCAGCGGACGGAGGAACACCTGTTTTGGAAGTAGAGTGTTTACAATGACATCACTCAATTGCAAGGAATACATTTCTAATAACGCATGTAGTCGTAAAGAATTGCCGACTGCCGCATGGCTTCATACATTAATAATTATATTATATAATTGTGCTCCAAGTGTGCTACAGCCAGCCTTGCGATTCGTCCTGCTCGGTTGCAGCACGAGTCCATAGTTTGTGAAAAAATCCCTTGCCGCTAGATCTGAGAACAAGCACGATAAAGGCGACGCAAACGGATGAAAGTATTCTTACAAGGACTTGTAGCATGAGCCAACTCGCCTAAACAAGGATTTTAATTTACTGCTAGCTCACATCTTGGGACGCAAAACGGAAGGCGCATGTTTGTCACCTAGACGATCGAGTTTTGTCGCAAAGCGCCGCGAACTTGTATGATATGAATCGAGCCGGCATGCAGCTACTATTAACTGGTGCAAGCATAAAATTTGCGTGCAAAAAGAGCCTGATAACTTCTTGCGCATGCCAATGATCTTTGTGGATTACAAGCAGATTTGCTGCAGCACTGACAAGCGGCAAGACAAAAATGCCGACAATCGCATCCCGCTTACACTGTATTAGGAAAATTACGTCGGGCAGTGCTATACTGCATTTGCTCGCCTCAAAATTCATCCATTGTATCTCTGAATGTAGTTTGGCAAGAAAAGTATACTTACCAAAGTCATTTCCAACACTTGGAGATGCTGACACTTCGCTTTCGTTCGAGTCAAAACCACGGCTTGCGCCAGCATCGTTTCTTTCTTGGAGAGGTTTGCTCTTTGCAATCGGTTCTAACATGTAGGGGATGACGCCAAGATACTCCGGGTAATCTTCGATGTGTTCCATCGCCGTATAAGAAGCAAAATAACAACCTCGAACCGCCGAGCGCCGCGGTTCATGTGCAGCGGCGGCGGCCGAGCTGACCGAGCCAGCGCCATTGTTGACGTCACTAGGCGCCCAACCAATCACAGGCGGCAACGAGGCGCGCGAGCTCGCCCAAGGCTGCTGCTGCACTTATCGCCAAAATAAAATAGGTTTGCGCTTTTCTTTGCCTAATTTCGACGAGAAATTCGAGTTCCGAGGGTGGAAAACTGTAAAGTGTATCTCTCCACTCAATTTTTCTGAGAAACCTTTCAGCATCCCTTTAAATAAATGGTTCATGGGGGATTAACGTACCGAAGTGACTCAGGCTATGAGGGACGCCGCAGTGAATGGCTCCGGAAATTTCGACCACCTGGGCCTCTAGAATTTCGCCTCCATCGAAATTCGACTGCCGCGGCCGGGATCGAACCCGCGTTTTTCGGGTCAGCAGCCGAGTGTCTTAGCCACTGAACCACTGGCCTTAAAGGTGCACTGAAGAGGAATCTGAACTCGTCTTTTTGCCGCGGGAACTCAATCTACACGATCCCAGCATTCTTAGAAACTTCGATTTATTGCCCTGTGCAGGCGACTTCCCTAATTAAATCGCATTAAAGTCCGTCTCCCGCCTTTTTATTTTAATTCCCCGCATACGGTGGGAGGAGTCGACCAACGCATGGAGTGCCTTTCAGGCAGTCGCATGGCGACTTTGGATTCGCTTTTATTTTGTTTCTCTTAGGCTTCCGTGAACAAATAGGCAGTCAGAGACTACATCGCAGCAAATTAGGCCCACGGAAATAAAAATAACCGTGGACTCTGCTTTCGCCGATCACTACGTATCACTCCGCCGACGGCAGAGCGGCAAGCCGCCACGGAAATGGGTGGACGGTTGGTCGACTCCTCCCACCGTTCGCGGGGAATTCAAAGAAAAAAGGCAGGAGGCGCCCGTTAATCCGATTGAAATTAGGGAAATCGACCGCACAGGGCAATAATTTGAAGTTTCCAAGAACGCTCGGAACGTGTAGATCGAGTTCCAGCGGTAAAAATACGAGTTCAGATTCCTCTCCAGTGCACCTTTAAGTAAAGTGTGATCAAAGACCACACGCAATACATTTAAAGTATTACAAGCTAAAGTATGTTTCGCACAAAAAGAACAAATCAGTTTATTTCCCGCTGTGAAGGTTCCCCTGCAGTTGGTAGTGTTCAATGTATTATTTTCTGGAGGCCGACGAAAACTGTGCACGAGCGGAGTTTAGGAAATGGAAGCACTATCAGGGAGAAATTCAAGGAATTCGTTGGCGAGGCCGAAAATTGGTGGCGGATGTACAAAAACAGCTTGAAAGCAGGAGTACGCGCGGAAAGAAAGCAACAATGACAAGAGAAGGGCTGACTTCCCTTCCCGGAACATAGATGAGCTTCTAGTTACCGTCACAAATCGGGAAGACGCGTTACCACAGAAATCCTACCCCCCCCCCCCCCCCCCCCCCCCCCCCACCGCCCATCTCTCTTTCCAACCGCTATTGATAGAACATGACCTGTTCCATTCTTTGACCATCCAACAACACTCTCCTTACTTACGGCCTCAGCCCCGCCGCGGTGGCTCAGTGGTTATGGTGCTCGGCTGCTGAGCCGAAATACGCGGGTTCGATCCAGACCGGTTGAATTTCTTTGGAGGAGAAATTCTAGAGGCCCGTGTACAGTGCGATGTCACTGCACGTTAAAGAACCCCAGGTGGTCGAAATTTCCGGAGCCCTCCACTAGGGCGTCTCTCATAGCCTTAGTCGCTTTGGGACGTTAAACCCATAAACCAACCATAAACCAACTTACGGCCTCAGCAGTTCCAATTCCGGGAAAACTAGCTTCTAGCCGGTACAAACCCACCTCACTGTTCACTCCATCCGCGCCCTTCCTTAGCCAGTTAACTGCCACTTGCAAACGCAGAAGTCTCCCGCCCTGTCCGCAGTTTGAGACAGTCGCTCGAAAAATCAGCCGTGCACCCGCAGGATTGAATATCAGCAGGCCAGCCATGGGCAACTATTTGTCTGCCTTCAGCTCCAGCCAACGACCGCCGGCTGAGAACAGCAGCAGTGACTCCAGCACGTTGCTGACCAGGCCGCCTGATGGGCAGATCGAGACGTCTCCAGACAACCACCCAACAGCGGATGAACTCAACTTCGAAGGGCGTCAGTATATGCTGAGTGGCGTCGACGTGTTCCTCGACTATATCTCGATAACGTTTCTTGGCCGCCGCCCAAACTGCTAGAATGCATCACTTGCCGGGAGGTGGTCACCATCAGCACCCTACTGCCTTCCGGTGACCACTACAGTTACCGTATATGCTACCAAAGGCTACCTTTGGTAGCATATGCAATAACTCTAGTGACCACTTATGCCCGCGCTGCCGAGAATCCATGTCATGCGCCGAGGGATACGTTTTCGGAGGAAATAAGAAATGCCCCGACGGGTATCTCTATTTCGAGCAGAGGGAGCCACCCCTCTATGTGTTCAACACGCAGAGCCGGGATTCCGTCAACGTGCACTGCCTCAACTTCGAATACGGTTGTCGCTTTGTAAGCGAGCTTCGTACGATGGAGTCACACTACTTGAATAAGTGTTGGTACCACCCCAAGACATGTCCTCGCTGCTTAATAAATGATATCCCGGACTGCGACATCGTCGAACATCTCGATGAAAGCATGGGAGAAAGAAGAACGCTGGAGGACTATAACCCTTGCTTCTCCCAGCATGGCAATACTCGAGCCACGGCGGCTGACCCGCTTCCCAGATGCATTGGGAAGTGCGCGAGAGAATAAGTGAAGTCCCCAAATGACGTATATTTTTTTGGACGGCCTCCGTCTGGCGTAGAAGGCGTGAAACGGGTCCTGCAGCTGCCGGAGAGGTTCGACCAGCTGATGCAGCAAATGCAGAACCTTCCATAGTCACCGCGAAGCAGACCTACAACTTAATCAAACTGATTATCCCGATCAGCGGATAATAAAGGTTTTCAAAATCAAAGGTTAATGTCCCCAGATGTTCTTTTGCAGCCTCCAAAGGGCCTCGAAATAATTTAGTTTTTTTTTATGTGGAAAAGGGGAGGAAGGAGGTAGGTGCATGTATGATGGACCATATGTGACGCCAGCAAAAGAAAAAAACTTGTTCTTAGGCCGTTTACAATCTTCAGTGTTTTATTATAGTACAGACATACGTATGATCAACAAACAAATCATTTTTCAAAATATCCACAAGTCTCGCACTACTGGAATAGGCTAAAGGGTTCATAGCAGTTTGATTAAGCACGGAACTTACTTATCCCGCGCTTTTAATCCCGGAGTATCCAAGTATCCGGGAAGTATATGACAATTGAGAAAAACAAGGGCGAAGTAATGCACTGAACACTGCAACTAGAAGTTAGACTTTTCGATTTTTATTTCTCGAGAAATGGGCAGATTTTTTCTCAGTGTTTATTTGAGAAGACAATTTTATCTTTTTTGTGTGTGTGATTATCATTTTCTCCAAATGAATGATTTACTTTTTTGAATGATCTAATGTGGAAGTTCTGTGCGGAAGTTATTCTATTGCGGCCTTTTTGTCAGCATAGCGGTTTTCGAATCTGCTAACCTTCTAGGGTTCTGAAGTAGACCGTCCGCGTTGTTGATGCCTTTTGTAAGTTATTTCTTCGATTTTGGCTAAAACGACGGCGCAATCACAGATTGATCATTTGTGGAAATCAGTAAGTCAGCTTCTCCGCAAGGAAAGGTCTGTAACACAGACGGCACACTCACATTCTTGGTGGGAATGAATCCTACGGTTGGTCGCGCGCTACCAGGCAAGAAAAGTAGGGGGGGGGGGGGGGGGCGTTACATGGTCAAAGAGGCGTTTGTTGTTCGGGCTAGAGGTTGACAGCGAGCCCTGCTCTATTTTGAATATTGTACTCTTTCGACAGCTCTCTCGGAGCCATCCTGAAGTCAAGTGGCGACATACCAGACGTTACTGAGAAGAGGGACTGACTCTTTTCGTTTTTTTTTAAGAAATGCGAAAGCCTACCGGATAAGCTGACTTGAAGATTTCCGCAAACAGTGCGTTGAAAGCGCGGTGTTCGATTCTCCGGCGTCCCGCGCCAGAAGAGGATAGCAGAACAGCGGAGAGGGAAACTTCGTTCATGTCGGCCTAGGTGACGTCCCGTTGAGGAGCCGGGAAGGCTTCGAATACCCGAGCGAGCTTTCAGCCAGCGTTGTTCCTCGTGTTGCATACGCACAAAACGTGTCAGCTGAGTTTGAGCACCAGGTTCTACACGAGGTACTCCTCTGCGCTCTGGTGCACAAACAACAACAGCTGCGACTGTGTCGTCTTCCACTGTTCCCCGAAGCGATTGTGTAGCGCGTTATTCTATCGTTTGTCCTGTCTTCCCGCGCAGTTTGACAACGAGGCAAAAGCTCGCATCGCAGAGGGTCGCTGCTCGTTGGCATTTCGCTCTTCGACGCTTGGTGTCGCTGCAGTCGAAGAGTTCTTGACTGACTAAAATCGAATTCATCTAAACACACATTGTGTTTACATGAATTCGAGTTTAGTGACTCGAGACCGGTTCAATTGCAGCGACACCAAGCGTCGAGCAGCGCAATGCGAGCGAGCAGGTGTCGCTGTTAGTGCCTATTTATTAATAAAAGGCGACAACGGCTTGTAATAGAAACCGAAGTAGCAGCGCAGTAGACCCAGGAGGAAAGACGAAAACCCACGAATTTTTCACTGGCAGTTGATGGATCGTTGAGTGCTCGAAAAAACACGCAGGAGGCGAAAAACGAATCCGGAATACAACGCCGACTGACGCTACGCTGTATCTTGGCATTTCCTCTGGTTGCCCATCCTATTACTTTTCGAACAATATTTCAGGGTCGCATAACTCGCTGGTGATTAGCCAAACCATGGAAGATACGCGTGGTGCGCCATTCGGCCTCTCTGGTGTCAAGTGTGAGCCATCATGTGTCAGCAGAGCAGCGTACTGTCGCGATATCCGTAACCCCCTAGTCGAATACATCATATCTAAATGTTGCGACAAATCACAGCGGCTACCAGCCACGCGCAGGGCTGTAGAACCTGAAACTTCAAAAGCAAAATATGTCCGCAACATTTCCTCTATTCACTAAAAAGAAAATGCCGCCACAAAACCAATGGAATCAGAACCACGTATAGACATCCTATAGGTTATGAAAGTTCCCATGTATTTGCTATGGGCGCTGGCATTGGTGAGCACTAAAAACGCACTAAAGAGGAATATGAAATCGTCTTTTTTTTTCTGCGGGAACTCGGTCTACAGTCTCCGAGCATTCCTGGGAACTTCTAATTATTGTCCTGTTCCTGTCACTTACCCCATTAAATCGAATTAAACGTCCCGACTCTCGCCCTTTTAGTTTTAACTCACCTCCGAAAACAAGAGTCAGCCAAGGCGCGGAGTTCCTTTCAGCCAGTCGCGTGGCGGCTTCGCTTTCGCTTTTATTTTGTTTTTGCTCCGTTAATAAATGCTTTCAGTCGCAGGCTACATAGCCGAGAATTAGGCACACGGTAATAACAGTGCGCGTGGATAATTTGCTTTCGCCGGGCACTACGTATCACTCCGCCGATGGCAGAAAGGCAGGTCGGCACGCGGCTAACTGAAGGGTACTCCACGCGTTGGCTGACTCCTCTTTTCGGAGGTGAGTTCGAAAAAAAGGGAGGCGGGGAGGAGCCGGTAAGTTTAATTCGATATAATAGATAAATCGGCCGCGCAGGACAATAATTCGAAGTTTCTAAGGGTGCTCGGAAGGTGCAGATTGAGTTCCCACGGTAAAAAGACCAGTGAGATTCCTCTTTAGTGCATCTTTAATAGGGGCGCTGCTGCCTTGAGATTCAAGACGGAAGGCGCAAAGCGCACGAAGTGCTGCTTGGTTAGCAAGTGTCAGAGTGCGAGCCTTTCAGCTGGCCTCACACGGCGGCTGAAAGGGATTTTGTGCACATTCAGTTTTGTTGCTGATGTTGCGATACTGTCCTCATATCAGAGAAGAGAGTGCTGTATGTCACATGTCACTGTTTGCACCCTTTACGAAATCTCGCATTCTAAGAGCCTATTTAAATTTGTGCGTTAGGCACTCAGCAGCCTTCAAAGGTCAGTTGTTCTATTGAATTCTTCTCGGGTAGCCTCCAAGAGCAAGTGCTTGCTTGATCGCTTCGTGTGACTGCAAGATCACTATTCGTATTTGTCAATTCTCCGATAAATTCACTTGCTTTCTCATTCTGTAAGCTGTTGATTATATGTTTCATTTGGTTTGCGTAGGTTTTCAATGTATTGACGAAAATGTCTGCCCTCCATGTTTTGTCAAAGGCACCTCTAGTTTCATTGGAAGAGTACAGCTCTTTTTTCAGCACCGTTCTTGCATTTATGCACAGCAGTTAACTATAGCTCGACGCGTACAAACTTTAAACTGCCCTGGTGGGTTAGTTCAGCAACCTTTTCTGTCATTATTCGGAGCGTTGTTTTCCAATTATTGTAATATTTTTTAAAAATTGCATTATCTTATGCGAGCTGAACTCGCTCAGCATATTGTCACAAACGATCGCAAACTCAGCCGCTCAAAGCAGGTCCTAACGTAGCTATAACTGTATAGCCTTTCCATTAATTAGGACATTCATACGAATAGTGCAGATGGGCCTGTTCGTACGTCAACATTTTCAAATTAAACTAGACACACGAGGCGAAGGAAGGAGACAACGATCACTGACTATCTAAAGGTATCGTCTGTATACTTACCCGTCGTGTCTTTTTTCTTCGTACTTGTCTCGTGCGCTGAACCTCGAGGCGTTCGAAGATTTATTTTTCCCACCAGAAATCACTTGGCTATGCCGTCATGTTTTTGTTTTTAATTAAGGCGTCATTGTTTACTTGTGCACTTATTTCGAAGAGGGCGCTGGCTGCGCCCCATAAGCCGCCATGTTTTGAACGAATGGGCTTCTCTGAAAGTTACGTCACCACTCTAGACCTATACCTTGGCCCAGACGCGAACCTCACGGAGTGCAAGTAGGATGTCGCGAGACAAAAGATCTGTGGCAACCCACGGGGCAGTTGTTCCTCCTGACAAGAAACAATAAGTGGTTAGCAGTGGTATTACACCCAATGATGAACATCCTTGTCCCTCAGTCCGTCGTGCGGCTGGCCGAAGTAACGCCATTTTCCAAAAGCACGCGCAGCATACTCCTCAGCCATTTTTAAGGGCATGCCCATAGAAAACGGTGCCGAAGGTGCTATGCGCATGCAGGACGTTACCGGAAATAAAGATTTATTACGGTACACTTCCTTCCCTTTCCGAATGAATTTTTTCGACGAGTTTGTGTAGATAATAGCCAATTTATTGGTGCAACGATCGCATCCTTCAGTAAAGAAAATATAGTGCGAATATAGAAGGTAAATTTATGCCACAGGTAAAAAACTAACACCGAAATTAATAAGCCTTTTTTGAAATTTCAATAAATAATCAGAATGTACGCCTATACTACGCGGGTAAATATGGCGAATATTCGAGTTTTCGCAAGAAAATACGCATAACGGCGCCTTCTACTCCCTACGAGGAGTGGATGCGAATTCGATTGCTTTACGGACTGAGAGTAAGTGCAAATATTCGATTCAAGAAAGAAAGGGACCTTTATTGATGGTTTAATGGGACAATGTACAGGAAGCTACAAGAATAATCATAACGAATAGGTATTGGAATGCAAACTGCGAGGAGGCTGAACCGTACAGAAAAGAATAGTTTGTCCTTATGCAGTAATAACGGACCGATAGATTTGAAAGTTTCGTGCACAGGTTTACAATAAAAGCAGAACAGAATGGCGCGCTTTTGAAATGAAATGAATGGCGGCAGGGCGCTGAAACTGCTCAGTGAGCAATAAAGACGAGTTGACCTCGGGCGTCTCTGTGCTGGAAGGTCTCGGGCGTATAGTCGACACAAACGAAGACTGGCTCTAACATGGGCGCCCTTCCGAGCGCGCAGTGGACGTGGAAGGAGCCCCGGCTGATTGACCCTATTCTTTCCACACAAGTAGGTCCTTCAAGCGGCCGTCACCTCTAGCACAGCTTTTTGTCGGGACTGTCGGTACCATCGGGTAGCGTCCCTCCGGTAGCAACTTCACGAGTCCCGGAGGCATCAGGAAGCTTTTTGAAGTCTTCGGCCAGTTGATTCAGGAGTTTCACGAGCCGAGGATGCACCTTTCCACCGCTCTCACAGACCTTGGCCAGAATGGCCTGTGTAGCACACAAGTGCTCCTCGAGAGTCTGACTCGCAGGCGATTCGGACAGGAAATGCTGGAGAGGGGTGCCTTGGCGGTCGTTGCTGCTCGCTCCGTCTTTGCATCCTTTGCAGCTGTATATGTGCACCATGAAATCACAAGGCCGGATGTCCAGCCGTCGGCAACGGAAGCACTTCTTCGGGTGGTGGGCACAGTGCTTCAAGTAGTGCTCCTCAAGGTGCCGAAGCTCGCTGCTGTGCGTGCAGCCGTAATCGATGTTAGGGCAGTAGACGTGCAGAGTCCCCAGGTCCTTGGCGTTGAAGTCGCGTCTTGTGACGCCAGGCATACTGGAGTTGACTTCGCCTTCGGGGCAGGTGCCCACCCATCTTTCCCTGCATTGGGCGTTGGCCTCTTTGGCGGAAGCATCCAGGCAGCTGGCGCATATAACATTGCCGCACGGGGCAAGATACTGGACCGGCAGCACGTCATGGCACATGCAACATGCCCGCGTATCGGGCAGCGGATCAACGAAAACGAGTGGGCGGCAGTCGACGAAGGAGTCGTATCCCCGCACGGTGTACCGAGGTCCGCAATGTTGGCTCTGAAACACCTGCGCAGGTGAACGGCATGAGTTTGCACATCAGCTATACTTGGAGAAGTGCCGCCATCCGAGAATGTGAACGCAATTCTTCTAGTCGGCCTCGTTCAGCACAATGATAGAGCCAAAAAGAGCTCAACTTTTCGAAGATAACGATGCGTCTTAATACTAAAAGGTGTTGTAAGAGCGTGTAGACAGTAGACTGACAGCAGATCGCGGCTGCCACTTGGCTCTTTGGATTCCGTGCAAACAGACATTTGACCCATTTTCGCCGTTAAAACAAATAAAGCTGAAATAACTCAAACGGCCCAGCAGCGCACAAAACAACAATCAGTTTTCGTTAACGAGATTAAATGCAGAGTACCACATACAAAGTAGCCGAATTTTGCGATCATATTGCGCCAGTCGCCAGCAAACTGATATATCGTCCGTCATGTGGGACACGACATGATGCAGGCTTTAAGACCGGTTCGGTATCCTCTCGCAGGGAATTTCTGTTCCAGTGGTCGACTGTTGCGCTCCGCCACGTGGTACATTAAGGTGGCCGCTTGGGCTTGTTGGTAACACACGTCAACAAAAATAACGCAGGAACAGAAGAAGGAGAAGAAAGGACACGCACTAGCGCTAATAGGGCTCGTGTGTGTCCTTTCTTGTCCTTGTTCTGTACCTGCGCTATTTTTGTTGACACGTCGTACAGGCCGCGGGTTTACGCGTTTGGAAAAGCCACTATCGGTTCCAATTTTGTACCGCTTTTACTCGAATGTAACGCGAGGGCCGATTTTGTGGGTGCAAAACTGGACAAAAAAAATTGATGGTCGATTTGTGTAGTAAGGACTTGGGGGTTAGGTGAAATGCGAATTAGGTGCGTTAGCAAATGTGGTTTTCACTTCCGTTCCGGTGTTCAGATCCAGTGTTCCCGGAAGGCTGTTGTTTGGATAGAGATAATGGGTTCATATCTCTATTGATCATTCTCTCCTTTAGGTTCATAGATCTCTGGGAGTCCTTATACTACTCCTGGCACAGTGATGCAGCGGACAAGCGATACGCCACTGCACTTCTATGGCAGGTGCTGCGATCGGTGGGATTTGGGTTACTTGGGCTGGTGCGGCCCGGGTGACTTCGCGAGCAGCCTCTAGTGATTAATTCAGCTGGAACCCGACATGGTAGGCAGGTTTCTCGACCAACACCAAGCAGAAAAACACACAATGCCTAAATGCGCGGAGTGGCCACTGTAATAGCGAGCGCACTAACAAAGAAGTGCCCGATAGTAACCCGATTACCTAAAAAGCTGACTTCCCTGTGGCTCATCTTGACACGTAGGCGATGGCACGCGAGCCTTAACAAAGTACGACAGTTGCTATCAGCGGTTATCGACGTAGGGCTTGACTGGCCTCGTTTCTTTTTCTAAAGAGCCGAAAAAAAATAAGCACAGGTTCCCGCCGCACCATCACAGCGTTAACCGGATGCTTTAGAGGACTCGTCGTAAAAACAAAACTTCTCCCACTCGATCAACCCCTCGTTCACCCCTGGACCCCGATCCTCGGTGATCGTTCTCGGCAGCATTTAAAGCAGCCGTCGTCAAACGCGCGGACCAGTCACAAAATGGCGCGGCAGGACGCCAGCTGAATGGTGGCTAAAAGTGCATCACATGTACATGTTTTCGTCGAATGTTGTTTGTTCTGGCACACTGCTAGTTAGCCCCAAACACTTTCCTTCCTGTTTCCGGAATGCGAGTTTTTCCAGCAAGCAATTACCCCAGTGAAGAAAAAGACAAGCATCGAAAAAGCTGGCGAGTCATCTGCACCGGCGCCTTATCAAACACAGCGCGAAACTCTACGCATACCGCGCTGTCTGGTCAAAACCAGGGCGACGCACATCGTCTGCACTGACGCAAAGCTTTTTGAACGCTGTGCCATTAATACCTGAAACGCTTTGGAGCTAGTATCACCATCAGTGCACATGTTTGTCTGTAAAAGACGAAACCGTGTACGCCGTGTACGCGAGCGCGTCTATTTCCTTGCAATAGCTGCGCCAAGCTTTTAAGTGCAGCCTAATCCGATAACTAACTACCTTTCCCGATAACTACCGGAAGCCGGGGGCGTCTACGGAAGTTGACTAGAACGAAATAAAGACCTTTACGTCTCTCGTGTTCTACCACGTTTCTTCGTGACGGCGGAATGGCCTACAAACTGCGCACGCGAGAGCGGGAAGACTTCGGAACACTTGAGTGCCGGCGGCACTGAAGGATAAATGTACAAAAAAAAACCATAACGACAACATAACATAACGAACATAACGAACATAAAAAGCGCGCACATAACGGACGTGAAATGAAGGCGCGTAGATGACGGACGCAAGACGTTCACGCGAAATAAAAGGCTGCTTGCTGTTGCCTTCGTATTTCATTGTGAAAATGGTTGGCAACAAGTTCAGCGTTTGAGCAGCCTGTAAATTGACCAAGACTTGCCGCAAGGTCAGCATGCAATGGTGGCCCTGCATATTCAGGCTGTGGAAGCAAAGCCGTACTTCCGGGGTGCCACGGCAGTGGCCTACGAGCTTGGCCTACGAGATCCCCTCTTTCAGAGCCTGGAGTTCGATCCCCAGTGCCGCCGGGTACCCACCGGTGATACAATGGGTACAAGCTTTCCCCTGGTCTGGTGCTGGGCTCATTACGGTGAAATGCTTGAGAAATGGGTCTTTGACCCCATCTTGAGTAAAAGAAAAATGCTTTGTGCCATGGCGCTCTTTGGCCACAGGTACCCACGCCCCATAAAAATTCATCAGTATATATCTGCCAAACTGGGCGTGGTATCAAGGAACATGCGAGTGAACACGAAAGATGATTTGGAAAGGCATAGGACTCGGTCGAGAGCACGTGGTCGAGAGTGTACCCGCCCACTATCGCCCTTGCCACGATGACAGCGATAAAAACTGTCAGCAGCGACTTGAGGAAATAAAAGTTCTAACGAGAAGTAAGGGTAGATTAGCACACGAACTTCTTGAAGCTCTTTTTTTACCAAGCAGAGAGGCGACACTAGCATCAGCACCACTTCAGTCTCCCTTCGAGCTAGTGAAATCCGATTATTTAAGGATGTGTGAAACTGCTGTCTATATTTTTTACTCTACGATGAAGAAAAGAAAAATCCTCCCATGGCGCTCCTTGAGTCGTATCTAGAACTCAGTCGACATCAGCACACACCCAAACCAATCACGGACGGTCGGCTTCAAGCATTTGGTGATTGCAATATAGGTGTCTGTGCTTCAGAGATGTAGCAAATACAGCTGCGACTATGTACAGGTGCGGCCAGAAATGCATGGGACACGCTTAGGAGAGAACTTTCCTGATCTGTTACGTAGAAAATATATCAATGTGTCTTAGGTTTATAACTCTGCAGTGGCACCGTACTGGGGTGCATGAAAAGTTAGTTCATAATTTTTGCCCAGGTAAGGCATGCGACCACCTATTTACGCGTTGGATTGTGATCGTGTGGAGCGCAGAATTATGAAAGCAAAAATGTTTCCTGAAAACTACAAGAATACAGCAGAAAGAACTATCATGCATCTTAAGACTGCGGGCCGCATTTAAGAAGAGACGTTTCTCACACCACTGGAGGCATATCGAGCGTATTTAAAAACGATGCAAGAATAGTCCACCGGCAATGCCGACTCCTCGAAAGAAAAGACCTCTGAAGTCCTCTTGTGACGTCACCCACTTTTCCCGGTTAACTTTACCGCGGCATGAATTTACAACACAACACTCAGGAAGAGACGGGCGCCAAGATGCGTGACGTCAAATGTAGAGGCATTTGCTTTCTAGGAGGTCGTGCCAGTGATGTGGACGATACTCCTTAGAATGCGCCCGAAAATGGGTTGCACGAACGACTGTGCGGGACAAGGAGCTTGCAGCGCGCACTGCCGCGCCCCAGCGGAGATGGCGCTGAGACGTCTTTGAGACTCTTTATATGAAGGCCACAGAACGCGAAGCTAGCGCTGTACGCAAGAACTTGGTATTTGCGTCCACCTCCTTAAAGGGAAACTGCATAGGTTTTAGAAATCAACGAGCTTAAAAGGATCGAATGTGTGAAACCTGCAGGTAAAGCATACGAAGTTTTTTGGGGCCAGCATTTGAAATAGTTAAGTAATCGCCGATTAAAATCCGAACGCCCGTCAAGCTTCTCACAGCGCACAACGCCAAGTGGGGGGCGCATGATGACGTCATCAAAGGTATCGGTACATTTCCAACGTACAAACGTCTGCTTTGAAGGAAAAAACCAACGCCACCGAAGGCAAATCCTGCCGATAGTTGTTTGGCATACGTCTAACGAGTCGGGTGAGGGTGTGGCTGACGACAGTGGTAATTCGAAATCATACCTTCCGTGACGTACGCTAAATTTCCCTGCACTCTCTCCGGAGCATTGAGGAGAAGCGCAAAATTCAGTCGTCCAATACGTCACTATTTTAAATGCTAGTGCAGAAACACTTGGCATTCTTTACCTAAAGCCTATAGAGACTTGAATCATTCAATATCGCTAAATTCTGGAAAAAGTGCTGCAGTTGCCCTTTAAACAGAAAAGAGCGCCGAGCCTAGGGTTTTGGAAGTCCCAACATGCCACATCGAGGATCCTCAAGGTCAAGGAGAAGAAGAGAAGACACCACTCGGTGATCTCATAATTAATAGATCGTTGACGAAATGAAGCTATATGACGATCATTACCTACCTTTTCATGGTCACTACTGGCGGAGTCAGACGCAAGTTTTTTCACGGCGTCGTCCTGCACAGGCATCCCATTCTGATGAGGCGAACCCATCTTCTTGATCCTAAAGGTCGCGAGCTTCAGCACACACGCTTGTCAGCTTGGCGGCAACGCCTATCAGGACACCGCGCTACGTGCTTCGCCTACTTTCTGTGCAACAGCAGTCACGTGACGACCGTGATGCTCTGCAAAGCGAACAAACATCGGGTGATGCTATGTCCTTCAGGAAATTGTCCTGTGAACACACACAAAAAAATCGTTTATCGCCAGTGACACGCCTCATAACTAGATCGCGCAGATTTTTCAGCCTCGCCAGAAAATAAACATAGAAAGACGGGCACCGATTCTTCTTACGCCAAAGAACGCCGCATTGCGCTCAAACGCAGGAAGTAAGTAGAGATACCCGCGATATCTCGAACTGAAAGTAAAACTACGCGCAGTTTCAGGCCACCGTTTTCCTGAGTGCATGGGTAAATATATATTTGTGCGTCACACTGGCATGAGCTTGTGATTTAGCCTTACTTTGTTCACGTAGGATAAAATCAACCCGACTGCCTACCTACTAAAGCAAAGCCACTTATTTACGCTGAGTAATTTTGTCATAACAATGCAGCCGGATCGAGACATGTTGGCGCGTACAGCTGGTCAAATCTTTAGCTGGCGTGCGTGACGGCCACGTTTTCCGTGCTCCTGTAGTTCATGACGGCGCAAACTTGCTAAGATATCAAATTTAAGCAGAGGCGTACTAAACTCCTGCTTAATATTGAGCTTTCCCCAAGTTTGATCGTCACAAAGTGCAGGAGCGCCAAAAAAGCGGCTGTAACGCGCGCCAGCTAAATATTTGGCCGGCTGTACAAGTGTGTGTCTCAACTGGAATGCATGTTCATTCACTGGTTCTCGTTCGGCATTGATTAACACGCGTTTTCTCCCCACCTCACACAGCTCTCTTCCCGTCTCTTGACGGTACTCCTTTTTTTTTCATAGCTTGCTGCTCTGCCCTTAATTGAACTTCAACACTTCTAACGCGACAGCAATACAGTTATCGCCGCACTTAAACCCCGCTAATGTCCGGTGTCACGAAATACGCTTATTTGCCCAGAGCGATGACGTGACTTTGTGACGTCACCACAACCTATCAATTGTGACAGGTAAATTAATGAGCGGTCGAGATAAGTCACGTGACCTTTTGATGTCACCACAACCCGCCTACCTGGTTGAGAACCGCAGGGATAAAGAATCAGAATCAGAAATCAGAAAAAGATGTGATAAATGCAAATGTTGGCACCATCACAGCGTAGCGAATAACTGCTACTGCCGCTACAAGCCAGAATATGGCAATTGATGAGGCGACAATTGCGAAGAAACTGGCACGAACAAACAGCGAAGTTGACACAGAAGCCGCGACGAGTGTGAACGCTAATCCATTCGCATTTCACCGGGCGATGTAAGCGTCCCAGGTTTCGTTAGCCTCCCCGTTTCTGCCCCATAAGCTAATATTGGTGCGATGCAGCTTTCAAATGCTTTTTTCTTGAGAGGTACTGGTAAACTTCTTTTCATGAATTCAGAGTGACACGCTGCTCCTTCTTCAACATCGTTAGTTCCTTCGAGGACGCGGATGAGCCGCTGCGACGGAAGGTGGATTGAATCTGCTCCACGACTTTATAGACGACATAAAGCCATCCTGTTCCTCAAAAGCACACTCGAACGCCAGCCAAGTTCTCAGATGAGGCATCTCTCTTTCTTGCCTTGGATTGCTCGAACGGTGTTAGCAAATTTTAACTCCCACCATAGCTGAAGTGGTTGCCGAGCGAGGACAATGAGAATACGCAGGAAAATAACAAAAGGTACTTCAAGCAAAGATGTGCAGTGGCCGAAACCTTGAATACAGACGACTGCACCCGGAAGATGGGTATGGGCGGATACAACTTAAGCCTGCAGTGAAGTTCTGGCCACATTCAAGACCGACGCACAGAATTCCTCCACGACAAAAAAGTAGTCCGTTGTTAAAACTTTTCTTGTTACTTCGATAAGAAGCTAATCACAAGAAAAAAAATAAAAGGTTTGGATTTTTGATTTCTGGCTTGTTTCAAAGTCAAACATTAAAAAAATGATTTCGTTTACTGTTGTGATTGGCAAGCGGAGTAATACAGGACGCCAGGCACCGTGGTTCAGTGTTTGTTTGTTTATTGTGCTTAAGACAGTACAGAAATAGTGCCAAGGGGCAGAGGCAAAAGGGGATAGCAATGAACGCCTTACTGGGCCAATGTCCCTGCAAAACTTTCAGCACAAACAGCCCACACATAGGAATGAAAATAAAGCAAACTTGCACATGAACAGAGGCAATCTGTCGATTACAGAAGAAATTAAAGAGAGCAGAATTGAAGCTAGCACTAAGTAGTCAAGTTATACAATTGTGTAAACTAAGCACAAAATAAATTGAGAGAATAAGTTGAATAATAAAATACAGAACCAATCAGTCGGCATAAACTCATGCAGTAGACAATAATAAGATCACAAGACAACATTGAATTATGATATCCTGTTTCCTTAACTTGCGTCCTGCTATAGATTGAGTGGTTGGTTGAAAAGGAAATATCTTTTGAAGCCCCCGGAAACGTTTTTTCGGTTAGCCTAGTATCTTTCTTGTTTATCTTCGTGTTATTTGGCTTGTCTCTTGGGCGCGTTTTTCTCAGCCTTCGCCACCAAGGCTGCAGGAGAGAGATTAGCTCGCGCCTCATGCTGGCTTCGCCCATCAAGGGACCACGAAGACCACGCATGCGCCGCTCCTGTGGCGACGCAGCACCAGGGGGTGAAGGAAAGTTTTGGCAATGTTTGTTTAAGATCGACACCGAGTTCTATCTTAGTTGTGGCGCCAAGGTCACCCACAGTGCTTTGTCAACGGAAGCTAACATCACTGCACGATTAAAAACTGCAGGGTCACTTCAAATTATAGCCAAACCAATCAGATTGCCGCCAGTGGCTTCATCTCTTCCTTTCTTGTTTCTCTCTGTACAGTATGGATATAAACATAATAGTCGGACGCAACTGAAAACGAAGCGGCAGATAGGCATCAAAGGGGGCTCTCCAGACAATGACGTAAATCAATTTTCATGACGTCGCGGTTAATTCAATTGGGCCGTGGATAAATCCCTTTCAGCTGCCACCTCCTTTGATGTCCCTTTAAAAGCTCCCAGGGGATTAATCATATTACTGGTTGGACAGCCTCCTTTGAAGGGCATCTTCCGCTTAGTTTTGTAGTTATGTCTGAGAACTCTTTCCTGATTGTTCTTTTCCGCGACCTTGTTTCTTCAGCGATAGCTGTATATGCGTACAGCTACACAGATACTTAAGGCCCCTCTAGTCTAGAACGATGGGGAAAATGGAGCAAAGAAAAAGAGATCAAACAAAAGAGGGGACAGATTGGTATACATGAACGCATGTTGCGGTGGTGGCTCGCGTTTTGTTCAGACCAGACCCAGCAGTGTAGCACGATTACACACAATCTTTTATCGGTGATTCGAGCCACTTGAATCTTCTAGCCTTGAGCACATGCTGTAGCTATCTAACAGTCGCTGTTCACGTGTCTCCCAAAAGCAGGACTCCGCAGCGAACTGTTTCGCGTCCTCTTTGGACGCTTCGATCGCGGGCAGCGAGGCGCCAGTTTGTTATCCATTTATGGTAGTCATGCACCGCACCCTATTTTGTTGCACGACATGCTGTGATAGGCGGAGACAACATCGAATGCCGATCAAGTAATCCTAGCGTCCTTAGAGTTAATACAGTGTTTCTTCGAAAACGAAAGCCACGGCACGATACCACGTACAATGTCTCCACATTCCAGGCAACTATGCTGTCAGCCACAATGAGGGTCATTGTGGGGACGCTTCTTGGTAGCCAGCAATTATTGTGCTGACCAAATACAAGTTTATTATTTTTCTCTCGACAAAGATACTTTCAGGCCGCAAGATTCTAAACACTACAGTTATGGTTACTATACGAGAAGCACTCACATAACTTAGTGGAGATGCACTATGCCTCGGAGGACGAAAACTTTCTCAGTAAAAATATTTCAGCACTTTTCAAGCAGTGCGCCGTTGACTTTGTGTCTCGCTCAAAAGCGATAATCCCGTGTTAATCAGGATGCCTGTTTCCTTTCCGTTTCGTTATTAGGCCAGTGTGAACGTGCCTTACAGGTGCAGTGAAGAGGAATCTGAACTCGTCTTTTTGCCGCGGGAACTCGATCTACACGTTCCCAAGCATTCTTAGAAACTGCGACTTATTGCCCTGTGTGGCCGATTTCCCTAATTAAATCGAATTAACGTCCGGCTTCCGCCTTTATTTTTTGAATTCTCCCCGTACGGTGGGCGGAGTCGACCAACGAGTAGAGTGCCTTTCAGCCAGCTCCGTGGAGCCTTTGCTAGCGCTTTATTTTGTTTTTTGGATTTCCGTGAATAAATAGTTTCATTCGCAGATAATATAGCCGCAAAATAAGCCCGCAGAAATAAAATACGCGCGGACTGTTTGCTACTACGGATTACTACGTATTACTCCGCCGATGGCAAGCGGTGTCATGACCGGGATGTAAACAGCCGAAGAGATATTAAGGCGCAGATTCCATCCACCGGGATGGTCACGGTGGCGGCAACGTATAGCGGCAATTTCGACATGTCGTTTGACCTCACCAAAAAGCATCACTAGCTGGGAAGTGGCCGATGGAGCTCTTCCCAGGCTCAGCTCGGTGCGAACGACCTTCCCTTCGGTTCCCCGTAAGAAGCGACCGACGATAGACCGACGACAAGGGAAGAAAGGATTAACCGCGTCTGAGAGGAGCCGGAACGAATCGGAGGGAGCCGGTGCAGTTGCGGTCGCGGCGCCAGCCCGTCTACGCCACACCTGTGTTCGATAGACACGTGCTGCTTGCGGTAATGTTGCACTGCAGTGCGAAAGAGCTGCAGACTTGCGTTTCCTCCTCGCCAATTCCCACGCGTGAACTCTGCAACAGGTGCCTCCATTTGCTGTGCTGTGCTGTACTGTGTCGTCGTGTTGAATTGGCCACCGCCTGGTGAAGGGGCGGAGCCTTAGTGTATTTAACCAGCGCCCTAAGTGAGAACGAACGCTCTGGGCCTTGCCGAAAAGGCCCATCCAGACGTTCGACGCTATGAACTCTTAATTTTTTATTCTTTGCTCTTCTATTCTAACTTACAGTATGTAAATAAGTGTCTTAATAAGTGCCATTAAACCTGCGTGTTTTCCGTTTCCCAAACTCCGAAGTTTCAGTCCGTCCCTCATCCCGGACGAACCCCCAGGGTGACGCAACAATCATGCTACCCGAGCTATGATAGCGGCAAGCCGCCACGGGACTGGGTGAAAGGCACTCCACGCTTTGGTCGACTCCGCCCACCGTACGGGGAGAATTCAACAAAAAAAAAGGAGGGAGCCGGACGTTAATTCGATTTAATTAGGGAAATCGGCCGCCCAGGGCAATAAATCGAGGTTTATAAGAATGCTCGGAACGTGTAGATTGAGTTCCCGCGGCAAAAAGACGACTTCAGATTCCTCTTTACTGCACCTAAAATCTCTTGCTGCAAATTACGAAACGTCGGCATGCGGTCATCCCTTCAAAACTAATTGCAGCCTCGTAAACTAAAGTGGAAGTTCATGTAGTACTCTTTGTAGTACTTTTGTGGTACCCTTGTAGTACTCCTTAACAAACACCCGCTTCATTTGCCGCAGCTGCTGCGGCAGCATGATGCACTCATTCACGCATGAACTTAATAACCGCTCGTAAATGACGCGCTGCAAGTCGCCCGTTTACAAAGAGAGTGGCTTCGGTTCCCGGAGATTATGCAGCGACGCAATCCGAATGCGATAGCCGATGTTGTGAGGAGAAAACCGGAATAATAGGGAGGGGCTCTTTCAGGCTGCGGGCAAATGACTGCGTCTAGTTCACAAGCCTGTGGCTATGCATGCATGCTTCGGGAAAACACGAATTCTTGGTGCTGAGGACAAGCTTCGCGTCTGTTAAGCATTCGAAGTTGCGCAAGGCGCTCGAAGCCATCTATACTTTGTGACGAGCGGCTGGGTGCACGAGCCGTCGGTAAAGGAGGCTTATGGGGGTTTAACTTCCCAAAGCGACTCATGCTATGAGGGGCACCGTAGTCAAGTGCTCCGGAAATTTCGACTACCTGGGGTTCTTTAACGTGCTCTGACAACGCAGAGTACACGGGCCTCTAGAATTTTAACGGCCAGGCCGGCATCGAAACCGCGTCTTTTGGGTCAGCAGCCGAGTGTCATAACCACTGAGCCACCGCGGTGGCTATCGGCTAACACCCTGGTCATAAAAAAGGTAAGGCGGCTTCTTTTGTACCTTAGCATGAGCTGACTGCGCGTTTTATTCGCAGGCAAACCATTCTCAAATCCTGCACCAGACTCCGATAACAGTGTAGGCGCTGGCCGAAAGCAACGGCGACATTTAAGTCAGCCGCTCGCGCTTTCGGTTCAAGTGCGCTTTTGCAGCGCACGCCCGCTGTACTAGGCGAAGAAAAGTGTGGCAACAACGTAGGAACAGGCTTCGCCGTTCAGGTGTGTTGCACCCGAAATCTATGAGGCCTGCACGATGAAGGAAGTGATTGATTTACTGGCCGGAGTGTTAGAATGTAAGATGGCGTGCCGAAGAGAGGAGCGTGCCGCTGGCACGAGAGTCGAGCTCTATTGGGCGGAACTTCGGCGTCATCTTCATGGGCGGCTGGTACTGATCCTACCGCGTGAGGCCGCTGCTACTGCTACATGCGCAGTGCGCAGTGATTATGTCGCCGTTGCTCTTGGAAGAATACTCAGGCTGCTATAGCGGAGCTCGGTTCAGGCTTCAGGCAATGGTTTACCTGTGAATAAAACGCACGATCAGCACATGTTAAGGTGCAAAAGAAGCCGTCAACCCTGTTATCATGACTGTTGGCTGACACTTCTGTCACCGACGGCTCGTGCACCCAGCCGCTCGTTGCACAGTTGAGGGCCTCCAGCGCCTTTCGCGATTTCAGCTGCTTACGAGTCGCGAAGCTTGTCCTGAACACTATGAATACTTGGATGTCCGAAGCATGTATGCCTGGCGACTAGCCTGTGCCCTGTACGCAGTCATTTGCCTGCAGCGTAAAAGGCCCTTCCCGATGGTTTTTGGTTTTCTCCTCACAACGTTTGTTTTCGCCTCATGAAGTAGTAACGAAAGAAGCGAGAAAAAAATCAAAGGATTGTCACGAGTGTGTAACATGGATGTTTGAGCGTTAGCTTTGGAGTGGCAGCAAAGTAAGAAGGCGGGCGACGGACTGGGGGAGGCTTGTACCCATTCTTGCCCGGAAGTGGGGCTCGAACCAACCACCTCCCGCAGCCAAGGCGGACGGCCAGTCCCCATCAGTCGCCTTTCCTGCTTACATTAAACATTCCCAGCTTACGCTAAACATGGAGCTGTATGGAGAGTTAACTGCTGGATAAAGATGCTCTCTTTAAAGGTGCAGTGGAGAGGAATCTGAACTCGTCTTTTTGTCGCGGGAACTCGATCTGCACGTTGCGAGCATTCTTAGAAACTTCGACTTATTGCCCTGTGTGGCCGACTTCACTAATTAAATCGGATTAACGTCCGGCTCCCGCATTCTTTTTTTTTATTCTCCCCGTACGCTGGTCGCAGTCAACCAACGCGTGGAGTGCCTTTCAGCCAGCTCCGTGGAGGCTTTGCTTTCGCTTTATTTTGTTTTTAGGTTTCCGTGAATAAATAGTTTCATTCGCAGATAATATAGCCGCCAAACAAGCCCGCGGACATAAAAATACGCGCAGACTTTTTGCTTTTGCGTATTACTACGCATTACTCCACCGATGGCAAAGCGGCAAGCCTCCACGGAGCTGGCTGAAAGGCACTCCACCGTTGGTCGACTCCGCCCAGAGTACGGGGAGAATTAAAAATAGAAGGCTGTAGCCGGACGTTAATTCGATTTAATTACGGAAATCGGCCACACAGCGCAATAAATCGAAGCTTCTAAGAATGATCGGAACGTGTAGATTGAGTTCCCGCGGCAAAAAGACGAGTTCAGATTCCTCTTCATTGCACCTTTAATGCTCACATAACAGCGCTATCACATTTCTGTACTTTTCGTCCCTCTGTCTTTCTACTGGATAAGGTAGTCAGCAGAGTGAGTACGTATAAATATTTCTAGTACGTTTGGATCTTGATCAGTCAACTTATTTGCGCTCCTCCAAAAGCAGGAATAAGAATGGAGCTCTGCTGATGTCTGCTGTTTCTCACGACAGGAGGAGTTGAGAACTGTCCGCCTATGACCTAAATATATGTGTATTTGCCAACCTTAATCTGTATATACACGCGGGTACCTTGTGCCGTCAGATTTAAATAGAGTGATGCATACAGGGGCATGACCGAGAAACAGCGCTTCGCTGGTATTTTGCGTCATGTCCATTCCCGACACAATTGTCGGTCTTACGGGACTAGTGCAGACATTGATCTTGGTGGCTGGCAAGTTTTATTGCTATTGCAATGCAAGTTATTGCAGCACTTCCATATGAAGGAATAACAAGGAAAGGCAACAAGGAGGCTCACTGAGACAGACACATTACTGTCTGAACACAACAGCTGGTTGTCTCGGACATATTGACACGCTTTGGACTATCCTGTCACATTATCCAGAGCGAATGTTCGACGACGGCCGACTCGAGCTGGGGTGATAGCGGCATCCTTGCGCAATGTTTTCCTTCTAAATATCGGTTGGTGCGAGGGGGTCTTACTTGCGATCCATGCACTCGGCGCTGAGACCCGTCGACGCGGAAGCGCCGTCGTCAGTTCCACTGCTCTCAGAACTCGCACAGATCGAGGAAGGCTTACCAGTACGGGTGGCAAGGCAGTTGTCTAAGTGCGGCCGCTCCCCAGAACTTCTTCCCACTTCGGAGGTAAGCGGTTTCAGTGCCGAGAGCAGCTGGACAAGCTCCTCCACGGAGTCTGATACTGGTCTGAAAGGAGAACCAGCCGCCGCGGGGTGACCAGCGGCGTTCTGTGGAACGCAGCCAACCGCGCCGACGACGCCGTGTTCTTGGCTGCCATAGAGGCTAGAGGCGTAGGCCCACTCGCTGTTGCTTCGATCTGGGTGCCCTAAGTAGCGATCCGTGGACACGCCCATGAAGGGGATACCTACTCTCGGGGTGCTCACTGGGTGGAAGCGGCAGTTCAACTCGAAGTGCTTCAGGACGTTCTTCAGCTCGTCCTGGTACGGACAGCCATACACGGAATTGAAGCAATGGGCTCGCATGCTCAGCACTAATTTGTCGTATATGCGTACTACAGTACGGACGTTGTCCTTCGTGATATGCGCTCCGTCCTTTGGGCACGTAACGTAGGAATCCACATCACCGAGGGGCCCGGACGACTTCGTGGCCATCTCTAGGCAAAGTTTGCACATGTTGTGGCCGCACGGAAGAAAATTAGGATTCGCCGGCAACCTCTCGCATATTGAGCAGAGCAAGCAGCGAAGTATGGGTTGCACGAACTTGACCGTCCGGTGGTCGATGTTGAAGCCGAAGCCGTAGAGCGTGCACCAGCTGCCGCGTACCAGTGACGACATCTCCTCGTCGATCCGCTTCTGTCGCTCGTACTGTATCGCTGCGTAGCGGTGTCGTAGAGTACGTAGATGACTCCTTTTCCGCGTTTCCATCATGTTTTTGCTGTCGATGCAAGTCCTATGAAGGAGGGCGATCGAATTCTCTTCCATAGGTGGACGAACGGTGCAAAGCTCATCCGGCACGAATATCACGTTCGAACAGAGCGCGCCACCTGAGTTTCCAGTAAGGTTTTTGTCTCCATCGTTGTGCATTGCTTGGACGATCGTTACGCACGTCCACCACTGCGCAGCAGTTCCTGAGAAAGATTTATGCGAGAACGCAGGGGAAGACGAAGCGAATGCGCCCATTGGCTCTGTCATCGACGGCGTGGCTATCACATGGGGGCTGCTGGCATGATTGCCTGCCAAATCAGAGAGAGTCCTGGGAAACATGCGCAGTGATCAAGATGACTAAAAGAGATAAATCCTTAACGAGAGGACAGCGTGTGCGATAGATAGGAAGAGGATAATGGTGAAAGAGGGATACCATCAGATTAGAAGCAGGAGGACCTCTTTCCACCAGCCTTAGAAGTTTTGCGATTACTTTTTTCGCGGCTTTGCTTAGGCTGTGTCTGTTCGTGCCTGATCTAGCATTAGCATTTTTCTTTTTCCACACTGATGCCATCTGTTGAGCCCGTGTTTTGAACACCCTGCCCTTCCTCTAGGCGTCTCTCTAGCAATGAGACAAGCAAGGAATAACCGCAAAACACGTTTTTGGGCAAGTTGGTAACATTCTTGATTCATATTGCAGCGAAGAAGCACAAACACACGCAGAAGGAACACGCAGTGTTCGTGCGTGTTCCTTCTACGTGTGTTTGTGCTTCTTCGCTACAATATGAATCAAGAATAACCGCACTTCATCCGTACCTAGGAAATGGGCAGGCGAAGGTGACACCAGACGCCACGGCAATCGCGCTCTTCGTTTTGCTTCCTAATGGTTTCGTTTGCACAAAGGCGCCCACACGCAGGAGAATCCGAGAGGGAAAAGGCGGTCGGCCTTTTGAAGCGAAAAGCTTCGCTAGGCTAGTAAACACCGAGGCTAGCGTGTGCCCCGTCGTCAGAAAAAGCCACAGGTGCGCATGCGCGAACTACGTGACTCCTCGGTGGACACCCGAACCGCGCCGTAAGGGAAGGAAAATGAAAAGAAAATTGGTTCTAAAGAAAGGAAACGACGCCTGTTTCTCTCATATACCGGTGAATACCTTGAACCGTGTCGTAAGGGCCTTAAGGAAAATGAAGTGAAATGAAAATTGGTTTTAAGGAAAGTAAATGCCTGTCCCTCATATTTATTTATTTATTTATTTATTCATACTGTTAACCCTCTGCATGAGGGTCATTACAGGGAGGGAAACATATACAGACACAAGTGCAATTCTCTTCGCTAAAAAAAGAAACACTCAAATGCACAGAATTACAGATTTGCACAGCAATCTTCCAGGAACGCGTTCACACCTATCACAAATTTGTCTACATCTGTTTGGTCCACAACGTCACTTGGTAGTTGATTCCAAATTTCTACAGCATCGGGAAAAAAGGAGTAGCGATAGACATCAGTACGTGTAATAATAGGTTGTAATACCTTACTGTGATTTTTCCGAGGGCAACGCTTCAGGGGAGGTGCAACATAGTGATGTTTATTAACTTTGACTTTATCATTCATTATCAGAAAAAAAAAGTTTCAATTTCTGCTTTAGTCTTCTTACTTCTAGTGATTCTAGCTGACACTCTTTTAGCATTACTGTGACTGAATCAGTGCGGCGGTATTTAGAGCATATAAAACGTGCTGACATCCTTTGCAATCTTTCCAGTTTCCGTTTTAAACCCTTGTGATGAGGACTCCACACTGCACTTGCGTACTCTATTATTGGCCGCACGAACGTCTTGTACGCAATCAATTTAATTTCTCTAGTCGCATTCGGCAACTTCCTCCTCAGGAAACAGACCTTCTGGTAGGCTTTTAAATAGACATTTTCAATATGGGTGCGCCAGTCAAGGTTATTTGTTAATGTCACTCCCAAGTACTTGAGACACTTTACTTGATCTAAGGAATTTTCACCAATATTGTATCGAAACATCATAACATTCTGCTTCCTTGTTACTTGCATGTAATTAGATTTTTGGTAGTTTATTTCCATACCCCA
Organism: Amblyomma mixtum; assembly: GCF_055824585.1. Lineage (NCBI taxonomy): Eukaryota > Metazoa > Arthropoda > Arachnida > Ixodida > Ixodidae > Amblyomma > Amblyomma mixtum. Next base: position 108,408,589 of record NC_143018.1, read on the forward strand.
TTTCAGGCACCACGAGTTTAACGACTGTAGACATCTATTTATGTTCATCTGATCTGCCGGGGAAGCCACAGGAGAGTAAATTAAACAATCATCGGCAAAAAGTTTCACTCTGACAGGCGATTCGACGATAGCAGAAATATCATTTCTATACAATAAAAACAAAAGCGGACCTAAAACGGAGCCCTGTGGCACCCCCGACAGAACTTCACGCCTATTCGATACTGCACTTTCTATTTTGACGACTTGACAGCGGTTACTTAGATAGGCCTGAATCCATAGTACTATATTTTCAGCGATTCCTAATCTGCGTAGTTTAAAAAGAAGCTTATGATAAGGAACTTTATCGAAAGCCTTCGAGAAGTCTACACAGACCACATCTACCTGCTGACGTTCATCTATAGCCTTGCAAAAGTCGTTCACTGTTTCAATTAACTGCGTCACTGTCGAAAGGCCGGTCCGAAAACCATGCTGAAATGGACACAATAGGTCATTTATTTCTAAAAAATGAAGGATGTGTTTAGCTATTATGTGTTCAAAAACCTTGCAACATACGGAAGTGAGTGAAACTGGCCTGTAGTTTTTTACAAGAAGTCGATTACCGCCTTTAAATACCGGAACTACTATTGCGCTGCGCCAGTCACGAGGTAAAGAATGATCCCGCAATGACTTTTCAAATAAAATTTGCAATAATATGATAACCACTCAGCATACCGTTTAAGGAATTCCGTCGGTATTTCATCGGGACCGCTCGATTTCTTCGGGTCCAGAGACAGCAGCTGCTGACAGATGCCCTCCCTATTGATGCGAATATCGTGCATTGAGTATGGCAACGTGTAAATTGTATGATCACTCTCAATGTCATTATCATCCCTACTGAAGACCGACTGGAAGAAATCATTAAACAGATTTGCAATATCGGTTTTATCAGTCACCTCATCGTTCCCATCCATTACCTGTGTGATTGCGTTCTTTTTCGCTGAAAAATATCGCCAGAACTTTTGTGGTGAGCTTGTGAGAAAATTAGTCAGTGTTGTATTGAAGAAAGTTTTTTTCGAATCCAATAACACTGTTTTGAGCTTCTTTTTGATGTTTGAAAGTTCTGTCGCTCTATTTTTTTGCTTTCGTAGCCTTTTTACCTTGCGCTTTAACTGAATGATCTCTCTAGTGATCCAAGGATTGAGCTGCTTCGATTTCTTTGAGCGAGTGGGAACAAACTTATCAATGCAATATTTTAGTGTGCCCTTGAAACGTTGCCACAATTCCTCGACACTTTCATGGTGTGATGATGTTGCAAACTGATTCAAGTTTTCTTCTAAGACGTCTAAGATAGACGTATCGTCTGCCCGGCTGTAGTCTTTGACCCGTATTAAAACATGCGATTTTTTGCGGACTTGTGTGTTCAACCGCACATTCAAACAGATCATCTTGTGGTCAGATAAACCCGGCTTGACAGATATAGTGTGGTCTGCCACTTTAGGGGATAAGAAAACCAAGTCCAACAATGACTGGGACCTTGATGTAACCCTTGTAAAATCCTTTACTGTTTGCTTAAGGTTATGAGTAAACATAATTTCCATTGCTTTATTCGCACTGCTTATTTCTACATTACCTGGTGACAAAGTTTCCCAATTAATATGTGGCAAATTGAAGTCGCCAGCCATTATCAGTCTGGTGTTCTTATTTACATGAGAGTTAAGGAACAAAAGCAATTCATCCAAAAATTCAGGAGATGTAGAAGGCGGCCTGTACACAACACCTACTAAATGTACAAGGTTCCCACAAGAAACCTTGCACCACACCATTTCAGAAAGGCTGCAGTTAAGAGCGACTGCAGATACTGTGCTTTTCATAACAATAGCCACCCCCCCTCCTTTAGAATTTCTATCCCATCTAAATACATGCCTGGTGGGAAAATGCTATCGTTACTAATTCCCTCATGTAACCAGGTCTCGGTTATTAACAATAAGTCAGGGTTCTCGAAAATTAGCAAATGTTCTAAATCAGTTGTTTTGTTTGCTACACTACGGGCGTTTAACAGAATAATTCTGAGCTATATTTGCGAGCAATCGCTATGATCATCAGAATCTGCAGTTGATTTGGCCGGGGAAAGCGAACTATGACCAGCAGACTCATCGTTAACTTTGGGTCGTCCTATCTTATCTTGGTGGGCTCGGTACAGACAACGCTCTTGTCGTTCATGATCCCATGCGTAAATGGTGTTGTTAATCTTAAGTTTATCATGTATCAGTTTGACCTTTGTTCCGTTATCTCTTTCGGCTTTACTACTTTGCCACAGTTTTTTTCTTACTGCTACTGTTTCCTTCGCATAGTCTGGGCTTACACTTATCGGGCCGCCTTTCAACTTCCCGCAATTCTTAAATATCAACTCTCTTTCTCTAGAGTCGAAAAAGCGCATAATGACAGGTCTATGGCTACCAGTTTTTTTCTTGCCTATACGATGAATTCTGTCTATAGTTTTCGCCTGAACGCCCAATTTTTCATTAAATATCTTCTGAACCACAGCTTCCCTCAGATCGGAATCTGATTCGTCTTTTGCTTCTTTGACACCAAAAACCAAAAGATTATTACTTCTGCTCCTGTTCTCGTATTCAGTCAACTTATCTGCCTGCTGACGAACAAGGGTCTCTAAAGTTTGCATTCGTTTGTTCATTTCTTCGATAATATCAAGAAATCCAGTCATCCTATCGCATTTTGCATTAAGTTCGGTCATTTCTGTTCTCAGTTTATCTATTTTAGCATCCGACGTGGCCTGGTTTTCTAGAATTAACTGCAACATTTCAACAGTCTTTGGCCCCGGGTTTTCCTCAATATCACCAGAAACCAACAAAGACAATAACATAGACCAAGTGTCACTCAAAACAGTCAAAGCAGTCAACAATCTTCCAGGGCACGGCAGAACTAACAGAAAGCGGTTGTCACTCCTAACACTTCCAATATTAGTCAAATAACGAACCTGTAACAGCAGGATCGGTGGCTTAGACATGTTGCCGGTTGTCCAGGTGCCGTGCCCTCTGAATGCTCCGGCGTCGCGCAGTTCCTTTTGTAGGCTAGCCACTGGTGACGTCACTGTCATCGATGAAAGACGCCCCTTGAACAGGTTATCGCCGATATCGCTGTCGTGATGGGTCGCGTAGAAAAATGGTGTTTCATCCGTTCCACAGGTGGAAATGCTTGCGGCAACAATCCACGGCAGGACCTGTAACAGCAGGATCGGTGGCTTAGACATGTTGCCGGTTGTCCAGGTGCCGTGCCCTCTTGGTGTACACCCGAAAGGAGGGACGTCACTTGCTGCACAAATAAAAAAATAAAGAAAAGACAAGCAATGCGTGAGGAACCTCTCATATCTCGGTGGACACCCGAACCGCGCCGTAAGGAAAGGAAAATGAAAAGAGTATTGGTTTCAAGGAAAGGACTCCTGCCTCTCTCATATCTCGCTGGATAACCGAACCGCGCCGTAAGGGCCTTGTGAGAACAAATAATAACTGCGCAAAAAGGACGAGACAAGAGAAAGAGAACCACATGGGACACACGGGAGAACCACACTGCGTTTGTCCCGTGTGGTTCTCTTTCTCTTGTCTCGTCCTTTTTGCGCAGTTATTATTTGTTCTCGTAATGTCGTACCAACTAGGCCCTCACCGCACTCTTCCCGTAAGGGCCTTAAGGAAAATGCAATGAAGTGAAAATTGCTTTTAAGGAAAGCAAATGCCTGTCTCTTATATCTTGTTGTGCACCCGAGACGAATGCACGCCACAGTACATGTGTCTAAAGCAACCTTCTAAGACAGCACCGTATTCACTACACGCGCGGCTCCTCATCCGCCTCGCCGCAGCTTTTCGCTTCGAGATATCCAGGCTTAACCTTAGCTAAGCCACAACCAATTTTTTTGCCTGTGCCGTCGGTTGGGTGGTCGCCCGCGTTGGTCGCTCCGTCCTCTTCCTCCTGTGGGTTTTGGCCTCGCTTTTTTTAATATCTCTCGACACTCCTTGGATCCGGTCCGGTGTGCCTCGCCACAGATTATGCACTTGGGCGCGCACTCGTGGTCGTCGGGCGGGTTTGAAACTCCGCACAGTCCGCACACAATAATGTTCGGTGTGGGACACACCTCGGAGCGGTGTCCTTGCAGGAAGCAGACGTAACACACTTGCCTAGTGGGGCGGTACTGGTAGCGTGGTACTTCTCCTCCGTAATATATGACGAATTTCGGCAAGACTGGGTCGTCGAACGTGAGCACTGCCGTCTTGGATTTTCCGAGCATCCTTGCCTGAAGTATGGTCACTCCTTGAGTTCTGACTCGTAAGTGTCCTTTGAGTTCTTCAGGAGGGGTACCTGGGTGAAGACCAACAAAGTATGGTACAGCGAGCTCAACGGGCGGCAGTGGCCAGCGGAGCCCTGGACTGAGGGCAACCGACCACTGATTAGAGGCGGACGACTTCGACAGAGAAGGCTCCTGTGGGTAGAACTAAGACGTCTCTGAAGAGGCCCCCAAACCGCAGGAAAAACCATTAGTGAAAATAAAGTTTTCCCTTCCTTCCTGTGCCGTCCGCGGTCGAGCATGGTTGGGATCGGGGCGTTTGCGTGGAGCCCCTTGGGGTGCGGTAGGCTCTAGGAATCGGCGATTATTTTGTCCCTAAAAAAGGTGCGTAAATTTTACCTCGATGGCAACATTTCACCTTGCTGTTTTTCGCGACAATCTGCAGTTTCCCCACTGCGCTTTATCTGATGCCAATACTGAAGAAGAGTCAGCAAATTTGTATTTCATATTTATTTAACTTTGAGCAAAAAGAAAGCATTGCCGACTAGACCACACGACTTCGATCAGCCTTAATTGATTTCAATCGACTATAGGGCACTTTTCGAAATGTGTATTTTTTTATCTCAGTTGCTTTTAGCTGGGATGCCCGCTATATGTGAACGACTTTATTTCGTCTGTTTGTCCCTCCCGGGTGTTTGAGCGTGCTAATCATGCCCTGATCCTTCTGTAAGATGTGCGCACGAAGTTCTTATTTTAGAATAGGATTGTCAGCGATACATAAAATGCTATCAATCATGAATAATAAAGACGTGCGAATGTTAAAATTCCCGAATACAAGTAATAAAAAAAAATTCCTCCTAATGCCGACAACACATGGACAGTGGTCGAATCGTTAGGCGGCACTATGCAAATGAATAAAAATGTGCCCTGCTTTTACCGCTATAGGAATAGCGATAAACAGGGAGACACAAAAACCCAAATGATGCGGTGTCGCCAGAAGTAGACAGTCCTGAGCTCAGCTATAGCTTAGGTAGCACCATTTTTTTTTCGTTTGCACTTCGCTTCCTCCAGCTGTGGAGCAAATACCATAAGAATACACTTGTAGAAGTGTGGTTCTCGAACAGCGTAGGTTGTCCGGTACGTTTTGAATGTGCGGCTACTCAACCAGACATGCCCCCCATACACCTTTGCTTATCGTTTTTCAGTGCCATACCCACTTCGCGACTCAAGTTTTCGTGAGCAGCAACCTGACCGCCCGCAGGTTACTCGATTTTTGTCTGGGTTATGTCAGATTGTTACGTGGGAGTTTAAAATCAATCCAAGGCTACGCGAAAAAGCAATCGTCTTGAATTTTATTGCATTTCATGGTGGAAGAGCACTTGAATAAACCGCGATAAGCCACCCTGAACAAACAAGGGTTCGTTACCAGACGTGTTTCACTCAAAGCCCATCACTTGGGAGCGCAAAAAGAAATATGACAGGTATTCGCTACGACTATAGCGCAGGTGATGCATGAAGAATTTACTATGACACCGGCAGGAGTCCATTGCGATATATCGCTACACTGCAACCAATGAACTACCTACACCTGTACATGCTTGAGGTAAAAGCGTCTGCTTCCGATTCTAATTTCATTACATTTAGACAGTTCAGGTCTCTGTGTTTGGAGCTTTGCGTGAAGTGTTGCCAGCGATAAGTCCATGGAGATCGAGAGACCCCGGCCGCGACGGGGCTGAGAGACAGCTTCAGCGCGTGGCTGCATCTAAGTGTCTCCTTTTTTCACGCAAGGCATCTGTGCTTATCGTCTAGTAACCCATCCGTGGCACAATTATTCGCGTGCGGACAGGTCACAGTTGTGTCGGTGGTCGTGGTAGCTCTGTGAGATGCTTCCCCGCATGGCAAGCGGCCGACATGCTCACCGAGGCATGTATCGTTCTCTTCAGCACAGGCGCGACTAGAACGCATGCGCAATGTCGAGCAATGTTCGGCTCGACGCGTCCAAGCAAGAAGCGAAGCTATAATATGCGGCATATTGTTTTCCCACCCATCGCGTCCTCATCACTAATCCCAGCTACGCGATTAAAATGAAAACGTTCGACAGATGTCTGTCAGGTTTTGGGATGCAAATTTAATCGAGAAATGAGCTTCAACAAAGTTCTTGTAAGAAAGCACGTTTCGAAACCTTACTCCGTTTCTTCGTCAAGGTGTGATTGCGGGTCAATTGCAGCTTTGCTTTTAAACACTCACGTAGTTGACCGCTAGGTCGCTGTACTAAACTGTGGATCTAGGAAGAGGGTAGGGTTCCGAGGGAGCAATAAATATCTCCCGGCGTCTACTGAACGTGCCATGACATAAGCAGCAGCCCTGTGCGCGATTGGGCTAGGTCTCCAGCACAATAGTTCCCTCAAATTTTGCTCTGTGGTCACGTGCCTCTCAGTGCTTGGCCACTGCACTTCGCTCACTTTGGCGTCAGCTTTGTGCTGCTTCATCTTTTCCGTGAAATAAATTGTTCCCCAAAGAGAGCAGGAAAGTTTTTACACAACTCCTTCAACATTTAATTTAGCATGAGGGTCTTTCGGACGGGTCAGGAGGCGTCCGATGGTGGTAATCGGCTTGAGCATTGTTCGCACCCCTTCCTTTCCCAGAAAGCCAGCCGAAGTTTTGCTGACGCCTTTTACACATGGCACGTATATGTGCCTTTCCCGCTGGCACATGCTTGGGCTAGGCTTAGGATTGTTTTATTTCCATCTTTTTTTTTCGCTTTCAGGTGATACGTCGAATGTCTCTAGAATTGTCTCCATAATCGCTTTTACAACACAGCAGAGAGCTGCGATCTACTCTCAGCTCAGCGCCGAATTCACGTCGCCAGCTTCTCCTGTCCTCGATGTTTCGTCACAACCTCTTGACCAATCACAGGCGCCGGCGCGACCGACGGCATGTTCCGCGGCGCCGGCAGCATATTTCTGCTAAGAAAGACAAGTCGCGCTTGTTTTTGCGTAATTTGAGTTCGATATTTGAGAACGCAGCATGAAAAACTGTAGGACACTGTTGCAAGCCCGATATTCACAAAAAGTGCACCAGCGTCCCTGTCAGGGTATGACGCGGTGGCGCTAATGGGTAATTGGTGATGCGAAACTAGTCGTTCTCGACTTTCGCAGACCCCTCAGAGTCCCCATACCATACCATTCCTGGCGCGTGGTTAACCCTGCATGCTGTTGTAGCCCCGCACACCACTGCCACCAGTTGGCGCAACCAGCGTTGGTCGGCGGGCTTGGGACAGGATTCACAGGAAAGACACGGCCGGAGGCGTAGTAGCGGGAGCCGGAGGATGCTGAAGAGGGAAGCTGTACAAATTTAATTCACATTATTTACCTCACTACGTGAGATACAAGAAGGTAACAGAAGGTACATGAGATACACAGGCCTCTTGAGCTTAAGCATGCGGCGGAATTTTTTAACATCCCCTGGAGAATTTGTCTCGGCACTGAATGAATGTCTTGAACGGAAACATCTTCGACGGAAGTCCGTCTGGTTAGGTTCTTGAGATAGTGGAGAGAAAACTGACGCCAACCATTATTTTAGTTTTGCCCAACGTTTCGAGAACAACTCCGTCCCTTCTTCAGCGATGTCTAAAGTGTGCCAGCAGCAGCGGGGTGCTGCCTTCGCTCTCCCTTTGTTAGCACGTGGCGCAGTCCACTAATACATGGAGGGGAGCGTTCCTGGAGTCCTATTCATTGCCGCCTTTGTGAGCGGGATGTGCCATGACTCCACATGTCGCCTCTTGAACAGGTTTGGCTACACGACCAAGACGCTCACCACCTCGAAGGCTATTCGGTGGTCGGTGCGCTCGCAGTGTTCCGCAAGGGGGTTCGATTGTGAAATTATTAAACGGATGTCATTTTTGTGTTGCCTTATTCCTTGGTGGAGGTTTTTTGTTTCGCCGGCGTATGGAGCCGGGCACCTGGAGCATGGGATTTTGTAAACGACACCCGGTTGTTTTTCTCTGAGGATGCGGTCTTTCGGTCGTGGTAAGAAGTGGCTTATTGTCGAAACCGGTTTGTGAGCAACCTAGATTCCATATATTCCCAGAATGCGTGCAAGTGCCTCACTGGCTCCCCTAACGTATGGAAACACCACGCGCGCGCGTTTCGTTATTTCATTGTTGGCTGTTCGCCCTGTCCTCCGTGCCTGACGGCGACCAACGCGTTGAATGAAGCCACGTGTGTAGCCAGTCTTCTGTAGGTCGGCGAAAACGGTGGCCTCTTCTGCTTTTTTTCTCTGCTTCGGAGGAGCAGATTGATTTAGATCTTCTCAGTAGGGTGGTTGGAATTAAAATTTAGGCAGCGGCCGGTGTGAGTTAGCTTCCTATGGACACTGAACTTTAGATGTGCTCCTTTTCTTCTTAGGAAGACGTCCAGGAATGGCAATGTGTTGTTCAGTTCTCGTTCCATTCTGAACTGAATAGAAGGTTCGACTGAGTTGAAGTGCGCCAAGAAATTTTCGACCTGCGATGTCGTCAGAATGCAGAAGCAGTCACCTATGTAACGAATTAAAACTTTTGGTTTTTGTTGAAACGACATCAGTGTCTCCTCTTCGATGGCCTCCATCGTCAGGTTGGCAGCAGTCACCGAGATTGCGGCGCCCCTGGTAGTGCCACTGGTGTGCTTATAAAATTCTCCTTTCAAGGAAAAAACTGCTGCTAAGGTAAAACTCCAAAAGCCGGCAGAGTTCTTCTGGGTCGAGGCTCGTCCTGGTGCTTCGAGAGCTTGCTTCGGTGCGGAAACTGCAAAGGGCGCAGGAAAGCTGGTAAAGACCACGTCGAGTTAAACCATGCACTCCGCTTCCTCTTCTCCCCTCCCGTCCACTTCCTCCCCTCCCCCGCCGATCCATTGGTGAGGGCCCCTACTGCGATGGTGAAGTCGATGATGACACCGTGACGTTGCACTTCTTACAGCGGCGGTGAATCAACACAGCATAAAGCCGGCCTGGCTGGAACCGCGCTCTGACTGGTTTCAACATGAAGCCTCTTTTCAAGAATGGTCGTCACGCCTTCTGACGAAATCGTCGGAAAAGACGGTTTCCCCCCCTTGCTGCGCTGTTTACGGCACCGGGGAGGACTGGGGCCTTTCTTTCCACCACGGCAGTACGGAGATGTTCAGCAGAGTCTAGATCTATTGTGACCGCCGCGCTGAAGTTGCTTGCGGCCGGCTGGAGCCACATCCTTCTTTTTAGAGGCAAATGGAAGACTCTGCTTCCAGCACCTGGCCATCGCGAGGAGGACGGCTTTGTTGCCAGTTCACGGGTCCGGCGTGACACAGTCGCTCAGTGGTGACGCAAAAGCGTGCTCTGGCTCGCGTTGCCGCGCTTAGGCCACCATACTTGAGGTGCAAGTACCAGAAGAACTCTTGCTCCAAAGCATGTTTTCTCGCATGCCGCATTCAGATTGCTGCTTGCGGTCCGCGTGAATCGAAGAGTCGGTAGATAGTCGTCGGGCACGATAGCACGCAATTACATCGGATTTGAACGTAACTTTGACGGGGCAGTTGCACTTGTAAGCGATGCTCCGGCCGGTTGAGAAAACGAGTGCTGCGACGAAAGTTGGTCGCTGGTTTAATTGCCCTGGATTCTGGATCGAAGGTCCGATAGTGGGCTATGACTGCAGCGTTTCATTAAAATCGGAGAACCGCGTAGCAGATTCAGACACTTTCACGGGGAAGATATCGGGGATCCGACCACTTGATAGCTGCGGCGCGTCTACGGTGCTCCTTGCATAACTGTGCACTGTGTATCTGGGCAGAACTCTTGATTTCCGAGCTCTACTATGGATATGACCTTGATGTCAGCCTCAGATTTTAATCTTAGGGTGACCTGCGAACTTTTTGACGAAGTGATCCCAACCTAGCCACCAAAGCAGGGGCCACCAAAGTTTGTTTAAAGTTCAAGGAAAGGATGAGACCTCGTGGTGTTTTGGGCCTTTAATTCTTGGGGCATGCGTTTCGTTCTGCGGTGGAGTCGTGGCCACCCAGGGGACGTCTTTGTACATCGGACGATGTGAAGTTGCGTTTGCGTCAGGGTAACACTGCAAGCTTGGCGCGGCAAGCTCGATCCCGGCTAAAACAGCACACTGAATTTTGTGCCGTCCTGTCAGAAGCCGACACCAAAAAGAGACACGATATTGGCGAAACCCGGAATCAAGGGTAAGCTACGAGGTACTCTCGTGTCGAATTTTATTAACAAGGCGCAAAATGCCAAAGTGAACTAGTTAGCCAGTTTGCTGTCTGATGAGGGGCCGTTGTGACAATCTATTATCAATCATGGCGGCTGGCGGCGTTGCACCGCAGCGGATATGCGCCAGTGCATACCGCATATATAAGCTGTTGAAACAGTGCTAATTCAGCTCTGTCATTTGAATTTAAAGTCAGAAACCCCGCACATAGACAAGCCTATTCTGCGTGGGAAGGTTCTCGAAGGCCAGAAAAAACTAAAATGCACGTGCGCGGCCTGTGCTTTAGTCAGCACTTGCAAATTTTATGTCATTCGAATCGAATGACATTAAATCGAAGTTATTATTCAGCTCCTACACGGAGCATTTATTGTCATTAGATGCGAATAACATTCGCCATCGAATGAGTTTGGAGAACTCAGTTACATTCGATCTCGATCCGAATGCATACTCTGACACCAGGCACGCAGTAGATACGAGCAACCCGAAAAAATAGCATGCCCAACGCTACAGTCCGAAACTGTATTTATAGAGCTCAGCTAAAAAAATGTTAATTTTGGTTGAAGCTATTCGAATTTTAGGTTGTCGGGAGTAAGTCTCAGCAGCAGCCAACAGAAACGGCCGAGCGTGTCGGTTTAGGGTTCCATGTGCCTTTAGCATAGAAACACTTCCAGATGTATCAATTCACGATTCGCTCGTCTCCGTAGATCACTTCATCTCCGTGCTCCACCGTTTTCGCGATTTTGCTTAAATACATCTATAAAATTTGTGGTCGACTTTGTACTTGGCTCGGCTAGCTAAAAAACTACAGGATGGCAAAAATTAATATTTAAAGCCCATTATTTTCCGCAGAAACCTTGCCGCCCGCTTTTAAATAAACACAAGAATTTTAAACACCTTTTATGTGCACTGACGCTCCGAAGTTGTACTAAATTGTTTTTCACTCATCATCGTTGCTATAATTTGCGAATGATATTATTTTTCACTGTGTAACACCGCAAAAGCCAAATGACATTCGATGCATCGAATGAAACTCAATATGCTACTGTGGCAGCGTTATTACTAAGACTACCAAAAAATCAGGAGACGGAAGACGACAATGTGCGCCCCGCCGGGTGTGAAACTAACAGGTCGATTTTCTCCACTGAGGAAGAAAGAACTGATTTTCTGTCTCTAAAACTCACTTCATAGCGCTTTCTCCTTTCTGTATTTTTCATTCCTCCATCATTCAATTCCACAAGTTGAACCTTCTTGCAGTGTCTCTGAACCTTGATCACTGAACTAACTTGCTGACCTCGCAAAACAGAAAAAAAACAAGGACTACATAGCTTGCACTGACATCTATGAAAGGAATTCTTATTCCGCCATGTTTAAAAACCTCCTTGTTCCCGCACTATGCACGCTGCGTCGTTTCACCATGGTTGTGAGCTCGATATTTCGTGGTTCCAAGCGCAGCATTAGCCACGGAGAAAAACTTTCGACGAATACAAACTTTTTCTCACCGCACAATGTCCCAGATGAGTGCCAGCGAAGGAAGACGCGGTGAACACCCAACAATGAAGCTTGCATGTGGTGCACCCTCGGAATACATGGAGCGTTTTTGAAGCGATTTTCGCCCACGGAGCAGATGTGACGCCCGGCGTCGAGAAAAACGCCCGCCGCCGCCGATCAGGACCGGCTAGATTTTGACACGGCGCTTCCGGTAAGACCGGAAGCGGCGGCTGAGGCGAGCCAATAGCAACGCAGAAAGCCCGCGCTTCCGGTCCTCTGCCTGCCGCCGACAACATGGTCGCCATGGCCGACAAGCTACACAGTTACTGTAACGGAGTGTTTTTGGCACGGAAATGTTATTGTCGTGAAATTAAACGCTTCCTCAGACTTGAAATGTCGCTTTTTTTTGGAGAACACGGCCGAATCTTCAACTGAAGTGCCTACGCTCCCTCCCTGAAGCGAATGTGTCGAAGACAACCGCAGCCACTGGCGTCCGCGGCTGAGCGGGCGTCGAAAGGTACGCGACGGCATGCATTCGAGCACGCAAATCTTTATAGATACTGAAGCGCGCGTGCTAAAATTTGTACAATGGTGTCGAAGTGAAACTTTCCTGATTTTAACAGAATGGTCAGCGTCGCTGTTCTCACAGACCTCCTTGCACAGTGGCGTTAGCCACTTAATCACATTTGCTTTCGCTTCCAGGGAAACGCGGCGGCGGTATACCACGCAAGCCGCGGTCAGCAGCCGTTTTTCATCATGTTTGTGTGAGCGATGTGGCTCATCCGTTTGCGCTAGAAAAATTATATTGAGCGCATTGTAAAGATAATTGTATCTTCTTTGCGCTGGTATGTGTCGCTAAAAGCTATTCACGTCAGTATGATAGCAGTGAGCAAAAGAGCGAGGGGCATGAAACGATATTTTTGCTCGACTTGCCTGCGCTTGACCGGATTTTACGAAAACTACTGCCCCGAAGAGAAAACTGCTTCTGCAGCTTTTAGATGAAGTGTGACTCGAGAACCTTACAAGCGAGTTATTGAGCTATATTGGGTAGTTATTTATAACTGGTGGCATAAATAAGTGTGAAGTTTAAAAGAATGACGCATCAATAACTCCTAGTCCAATTCATAAATCACAAACATATTTAGCAGGATTGTAGACAGTACCCATTTTTTTAATTCTTGAATATTTCATTGAGCTACATGTCATAATTTTTACTTTTCATTGTTCAAAGTTGGTCGTAACCTAGAAACAGCGCTTTTTTTAACCGAATTTTAGAAGCAAGTAAACGTCGTATAGGGAACAAATTCGGCACACGAAATATTTAGGAAATATTCGATATCCTCTCAAGGCGGAATTTCGCTATGACAAACAGAACGGTAGTACTGTGCGATTCAATTCCGCCATTTTTTGTGCGCCGTAACCTTTGCAAAATACATCCAGCGGGAAAGATCAGTGTTATATTCCAGGCTTTTTTACAGGAACTGAAGTCGCTGGTCTTAATACTACCAGTGATGTAAATTTAGGTATGATAAACGACTCATGTTAGCTCACACTCGCCCCTTTGTTGGTCGACGGGGCTGCTGCATTTGAATCTCGTGGGCGTTTTGACTCAACAATGGAGTTCCGCGGGTCAACGACAGTGGCGCTGTCAAACATTTTGAAACTGTAGGAAACTGTAGGTAAAGATGATGGCGATTCTTAAAAAGAATTGCCAACACAGTAAACAAAAAAAAATAATAAAGAAAAGCTGAGCATGGTGGCAATTGCCACCACCCTGTTTCAAAGGGGCGCTCCTATCCATCCATCCAGTTGACAGCCGTGCTGTGCAGACGTAGGTTTAGGTGCTCTTCGGATCACGCGTGGAGACCGGGACTGCGAGAGCGACTGCGTAAAATAGATGAGTACTTTCCTTTAATAGTTTTAAAAGTGTGTTCAGTTTTTTAGGCTGTTAGGGGAAGTGCAGGTTAAGGAATAGAATTTAAGTCAGTGACCTAAATTCGGCCGGGACTATTTGGCCGCCAGTTGTCTCAATGTTTTTTTGTGCGTTAACTTTTAGAGAGATAGCTATTTTTTTTCTAAGTGATCGATCGGCATTTGTGGTAGCCAGAATTTTATTTAAATTTTGCACGCGTTTTCAAGTGTTTTATGCGAAGCATATTACTAGAGCTACACTAGTAATATGCCTAGTAATACACTAGTAATACGTCGAGCGCGGCGGTGAAGCTACCATTGACCTTTAGCGTGACCACGTGACAACATGGCCTCACAGCAGAGGAGAGATGGGCTGCCGGCTCGCGCGGTCGGCCGCGGCGTTGGAGGCTCCACATCAGAGGCGCTGGAGCTGACCACGTGACGCTACAGCAGCGGAATAAAGCTGAGCTTGCCTCCCTCTCCGGGCACTTACGAGGCGGCCAGGTGTTGGGATGCCGCCAAGAAGCAGGGCTGATTTGAACGAGAAGCGAAAGCTTCAGCGTGCCACAGAGACCGATGAAGAGCGGGATGAACGTCAACCAAGGAAAGCCATGTATTACCAAGCCTAGCCATATATATGCTTCGCATCTGACTAGGCTTAACCTTAGCTAAGCCTCAGCCATTTTTTTTTGTCTTGAGCGTGTAGATATCTTGGCATTTGGTGCAAGCAATAATCGAGTGTTGCTACGATGGTTAAGCTGCTGAAGGTGAGATGTATGGAGTATGAGGAATCGGTGAATTTAAAAGAAACACGGTTCGATTCAGTGGAGGAGGCCGAAGGCGCACATTTTATGTGCAAATTCTGCGTATTAGGTGCACGCCTGGACAGGGCTGAACAGGCGAACAGCGAACTAGTGCTAAGGATGGATGCTCTAGAAACAGAGTTACAGATAGAGAGGGCAAAGAAGCGTAAGCTTCAAGTACAGCTTTGTCAGATCGAGTGAAAAACGGCTGACACCGCCATTGGACGCCACAATGGCGGGCATTCCAGCGCCAGCCACGTGGATGGGGCTTGCACTGGCACGGACAGCGAGAAGCCAGTAGGTCAGACATGTTCAGGCAGGAACAGCTACGCACAGGTGGCAGCTGGGAAGTCGAGAGGCGATACTGAGAAGGGGCACGAGATATTTCCAGGAAATGAGGTCACAGTCGCTGATAAGAGGCAGCAAGATCCGGAAGTTAGGAGGGAGGGGCAGAGTACCCTAGTGCTTATCGCTGGTGACTTAAACATGGGGCGCTGCAAAAGAGCTATTCTGGACCGGGTGAAGGGTGATAGGCGGGTAGCAGTCGGGGTGTTTCCAGGAAAGACAATGGACGATGTTCTGAGAGCGACTAAAAGTGAACTTTCCGAGAAGGCTGCAAGGCGTAACTTGGTAGTGGTAGCGGCGGGGCTAAATGATGTCCTGAATGGTAACGCCGCACAAGTAGGGAAACATTAGCTGAGGGAGTTGACGGTATAAGGGCGATAGCACAGCAAGCGCAGATCGTGGTGTGTACAGTGCCGGAGGTACAAGGAAGGAATGTAGAGGTTGCTAAAGACGTTGTGAATCTTAATCGAGAGATAAGGCAGTTAGGCCTCGAGAAAGGCTTTGAGGTGGTAGACATAAACAAGGAAGTGCACAGAGCAGTCTTGGGCTGACGCTTTAGACGAGATGGCATCCATTTCAGTGGAAGGGTAGGAGAAGAGATAGGCTGGCACCTGGGAGGCCGAGCGGTAGCTATTTAGGGGGTCCACGGTGGCTCAGGGCGTAGGGTAGGTAGAAGCGATGTAGTAAATGTAGCAATGGCGGCTGAGCCCAACAAAATGGCCACTAGGAGGTCCAGAAAGAAAACTACGAAAAAGAAATTGAACGCCAGGATCAGTTACATAAACATGCAAGGGGGTAGAAAGAGAGCGAAATGGCTAGAAATAGAACAGCAGTTCTATGCGAGACTCTATGCGAGACTCATCTCTATGCGAGACTCATCTGAGGGATCTAGAAGATCCACCTTTCATCGATGGCTATGTCTGGGAAGGGTGCAACAGAACAACAACGGAGAAGAAGGGAGGAGGAGTAGGTATGCTGATACATCAAGGAACAAATTGGCAAAAAATAAAATCAACTTACAAAGAACATGTCTGGGTATCAGGTACAATTGCTGGAAAAAGGACATGGCTAGTGGTAGTTTATTTAGGGACCGGGGACAAATGCAGGCATATAAACAAGGATCTAGTTAAGCGCCTCAATGACGATATAAAACAGATTGGAGACGGTGTCGATATTAATTTGCTTGGAGACATGAACGGCCACATCGAGGATCTGGATGGATACACAGATTGTAACGCGAAGTTAATGCTAGACTTGTGTGAGCGGCACAACCTAGTTATTGTCAATAGAGAAACTAAATGTGAGGGACAAATCACGTGGGAATCCCGTAACAGGCAAACAACCATTGACTACTGTCTAATGTCGCAGGGCATCTATAGCAAGCTCGCAATAATGGAAATAGACGAAGAGGGGAAGGACAGCCTAGGAAGTGATCATAAACGTATTAGTCTACAGTTGGGAGCCCTAGTCAAAAGAGAAATGCAGCGAAGTCCAAAAGACAACGCAAAATTAAATGATGAACAAATAGCGCTAATATCAGCCGATATAGAAGAAGTAATTGAGAAAAGCCACATGGAAAATTGGGATTATAATCAGTTAGAACTGCTGATCGCTACAAAAATGAAACAAGTGAAAGGAGTTAACCGCTGGAGAGGATAGAGGAAGCCACGAAGCTGGTGGAATATGGAAATTAAGGAGGCCATCGAACAACGACGGGTGGCTTCAAGGGAACACAGAGAAGCAAAGAGGGTGCAGTTATCTGAAGAGGAAATAGGCAAAAAATCAGAATCTTATCGACAAAAGAAACAGCAAGTTCAGGTCCTAGTCCAGGCTAAAATAAAGCGGTCCTCTGATAAATGGCTGGCTGAAGTTCGCGAGGCAAATAAAGGGGGGCCAAGAAAATTCTGGAACCATATAAGCTGGTTGGGAAAAACAGCTCAAAGAAAGCAGGAACAGATTACAGATGCTGAGGGAAAATGTTTAGAGGGAGACGATGCTGTGGACTACATTGCGTCATTTATAGCTGCGTCTTTTAGCAACGCCAGTGGGGTAATCTCCCCAAGTGAGGCGGCAACACAGGACAGCACAAAAGAGAACAGCTTAGAACTGACTAGTCTTAACTAGGAAAAGGCGGAAGCGAATATTCCTAAAACCACATCCGCAGGGATAGACGAAATTCCAATTAAGCTGATTAATGAACTTGGCCCAAGAAGTAAGGACGCGCTGATAAAATCATTGGAGGCAGTCATAACAAATCAGCAAATTCCGCACAGCTGGAGACAGAGTAAAATGAATTTGATTTATAAAGGGAAAGGAGATAAGATGAACATAAAATCCTTCCATCCGATTACGATAACATCTGTTATGTACAGGCTGGCAATGCAGGCGGTGAAATTAAAAATGCAGTCATGGGTAGAAGGGAATAGGATACTCGGAGAACTTCAGAATGGGTTCAGAAGGGGTAGGCGGTTAGACGATAGCTTGTTCGTGCTTACCCAATGCATAGAAATAGCTAAGGCGGAAAATAGACCTCTGTTTTTAGCCTTTCTGGACATAAGCGGTGCATACGATAACGTGAACAGGGAACTCCTGTGGAGCATATTGAAAGATTTGGGTATTGGTGATGAGGTAATTGATTTTCTACAGGAAATCTACCGAGATAATGAAGTTG
>NC_143018.1:109071305-109173753 GCF_055824585.1 Amblyomma mixtum
CACTGCCGACCTCCTCCTCTTCTGGCGCACTCTCTCCACCTTGATCCAGCAGGAGCGCATTCCGTTTCCTCCTGAAACCTTTTTTTGAAGGAGTAGACCGCCGTTGGCGCTTGCTCTTTGATGGACCAGCTTCGATTTCGTCGTCTTCAAAGCTCAAATCCGACGGCGCTAGCTCAGGGACAAAGTCGTCCTCGCTGCTTTGGGCCTCGTCTTCACTAGTCTCAGACTCGTCAGGCAAACTGAAGTAGAGCGCCAGCGCTTCATCCCGCGTAAGCGAGCCCCCTGCAAATTCGTAAACGAAACTAAACTTAGAATTATCAACATCGACAGCTTACTTTGTTAGTCGTAGCATACTTTCAGCATACTGTGTGCAAAAATTATGCCCCCTGGAGCGCGCCCTTGACGTTCGCTTAGTGTTTTCGATCGCGTCAATCCGGCTCTGGCGCTCATAGAGACCTCTTTTTCGGGCACTCTGCGATTCTGACTACCTAATAAATCGTTTAGGGCATGCACCAAGTATTTCCCTTGAAGGACAGAAAAGGAAAAACTTACCATTCATCTCGAAATCTTTTTGGGCGCGAACAAGCGGGAGCAATTTTTCCGGCACGAATCTTCGCAAAGGAAAAAGTTCAGCTGTGAATGCTGGTGGTGCCATCTACAGGAAATCCTAAAACTTAGTCGCACAAGCATTGTCAAAGACTCAAGATAGATGGCGCGACAAGACTGTTGCCCAGAAATTCACCCGCTGCCGCGTACGGAGGTTTTTCGTGAGAGTAAAAAGCGGGACCCATGTGTCCCGTTATCCCATAAAGGGTTAACACGCATATATCCCTGCGAGTCCTCATACCACTCCTGACGCATGAGGCATGCAACATGTAGTTCTGGATAAGAGGATCACTCCTACACCCAAACTGTATGCCGTTGTGGAAACGCTTGCATGGTGTTGCGATTATCGATACTTCTTGTCTGCTTCGAAGGAAACAAGCAAAAGTGGTGGCTGACTTAATTTTTCACTTATTCTGTGTGTCTTAACATTCTCCTGCAATTCTTTAATCTTCAAATGCTAAAACTGGTACCTGATAATCTCTGCCAGCTAAACGGGCAGCCCTTCATACTTTCAGCCTTTCTCCCCTTAGTTGTAGTGGTATTTGGAGCCACAATTTTACTGTTAAACTACTTAGAACGGGGAAGTGTACTTGAAGGTGAAAGCGGGGTTTCAGGAATGAGAGAGGACAAAGCTATCATACGGTTGCAGGAAGACAGGAATTCTGTGGCTTTAGCGGGAGGAAAGAAATGGAAGATGGACATCCTTTGTCTTCCTTTCAATAAGGCGGCCAGAACTTAACAAACGCTTCAGGCACTACTCTCCCCCTCTCCCCACCCCCTCCCCCCCCCCCCCAAAAAAAGAGAAAAATTTGGAAGGGACCCGTAAGCTCAGTCTTAAGGGCATGACGACCGTTAGTGAGCTAATACCCATATATTCGAAACTCGTAATCCCTCCGGGAGCCCTCATACCACTCCTCACGCAGTGGTGCAGCGGTTAAGCAGTGGGGGTCGCCTAGGAGGCGAACGCGGCCCCGTCTATTAGAGGTCTGCCAGTGAGGAGATAACGGCGGAGGGGCGGCGGCAGCTTCCGGCTGGTGCCAAGGTCCCAAGGCATTATCCAGCGCTTACCGACCACCCTTCGTCGTGTTCGGCATTTCGCTGCTGCCGGCCGCGCGGGCCGCTACTGGACTCGCCCCTAGACGATTAGTCAGTACCCGTAAAAAAAAGATTCGGGCAGGCCGTCCGGAGTCCGAAGGCGAGACTCAGGCGGGTGACTCTGGTTGTGGCGTTGCGGCCTAGTTTCGGTGGGCCTCGAAGGACGCGCATTGGCAGAGGTTTAAGGTGGGTTAGCTTGCTAAGTGGACCCA
This sequence comes from Amblyomma mixtum, assembly GCF_055824585.1. NCBI lineage: Eukaryota > Metazoa > Arthropoda > Arachnida > Ixodida > Ixodidae > Amblyomma > Amblyomma mixtum. The sequence goes on from NC_143018.1 coordinate 109,073,219, forward strand.
GTTCCGACGGTTCCGGTGCAGCAGCTCACGGCCGGCGCATGCGGTGCAGCGCCGCCGAGATAGTGGCGCTACTGTTGCCGGTCCGAGCTGCCCGGTAGCCAAGCGGACGGCTACAGGAGGCGCAGAGAGGTTCGAGGCTGCGTTGGACTACATGCGACTGCTGGGACACGCTCGCAGCCAGCCATGGATTGAGTAGCCTGAACGTGACGGGCGGCCGCCCGAGCGGCGCCCTTGCCACTGGCGCCGAACCGTCCATGAAGGAGGCCGCCGGCGATGTAGCGGCACACGGAAGCAGCCTCGGCACCGTTGCAGCAACCGGGGGAACGTCCGTGGGCCTGGTCAGCTTAGGCATCTTGCTAGACGGCGGCTGATGAAGCTGCAGGTTGGGTGTAACCGAAATCTGTTGCCGACGAGAGGTTGTGTGCGGTGGGCTCCCGTAGAACTTGCGTTTGGTGGCGGCTGAGCCAGTGGTGTCAGGCTTTTTTGATGCTTCTAACGCCGGTGGGAAGCAAGAAACATCATTTGCCTGGGTTGGCGTGAGGACAGGCGTCGGCGCCGGTTGAGGGGGTCCTTTTGAGGCAAAGCGGGGCGGGTGACAATTGCCATGCCTGGGACTGCTTCCATCGGTTGGGCATTCGTATCCCGCTTCGTGTGACTTTCAGCGCGTTGCGGACCGTTGGAGGAGCGGGGGGTGTGGCTAGCAGGCTTCGGCTGTGCCGAGAGCTCTGTAGTCTCAGCGGGCCGCAGCTTAGACGTCGCTGCAGAGGCCTTTTGAGCTGTTGGCTGTGGTGACGAGGCAGACGGGGATGATTAAAGCCGCGACACGGATGCTGGTGCAGAGCGCTCCTTGTCGTCAGGAGGCGGTGGCGACAACGGCAGGGAAGAGCTAAGTGGTGGGGACGGGGAGTAATTCGTTTCTATGCGGGAACTATTGCAATGCGGCGTAGCAGGGGCATCATTTGAAGTGATCGCGTGCGGAAAGAAACAAGCACAAGGTAGCAGGTCAGAAGACGCGCAGGGGACAGTTGTAGGAGCAGGACGTGCGGCAAATCTTGTGTTGAGTCTTCCTGGTGTGTCATGCATCGAGAAGTCTGGGTGCGAGACGCTGGGCAGGAGTGGCGGACAGGCGGCCAGGGGGTGCCGAGGCGGGCAGTACTCTGACGAAGGCTGCGTAGGCGAGAGTGAGGCTGCTACGAGGCCACATGCTGGCTGAGGCGAAAGTGGGTCTGCAGCATCGTAAAGCGGCAGCAGGACATAGCGGGCGCCGAACTCCGCCATGACGGCCGCATGCAGCCCATCGTACGGCCGGCAGCCCAAGGCAGGGCAGGCGAGTCGGCGCAGCAGGCCGGGAGGGAGGATATCGCAGAGGACTGCGTGTCTGAAAAGCTGGATAGTGATGCCGTTCATGTGCAGCGCAACTGAACTAGTTTAGTTTAGTTTAGATTATGGGGTTTAACGTCCCAAAGCGACTAAGGCTATGAGAAACGCCGTAGTGGAGGGCTCCGGAAATTTCGACCACCTGGGGTTCTTTAACGTGCACTGACATCGCACTGTACACGGGCCTCGAATTTCTCCTCCAAAGAAATTCAACCGCCACGGCCGGGATCGAACCCGCGTCTTTCGGGACAGCAGCCAAGCACCATAGCCACTGAGCCACCGCGGCGGCTCATGAGCGAACCACCCGCCTTGCTCTGCAGCCGGTAAGCCGGCAGCGGCGGGTCGAAGCTTGGGTCCTGCCAGCCCGCCATCATGGAACGCCACTGGGAAAGAAGGCGTGGCTCACCTGGTCACCACGATGTGGAGGTCGCCCAGAAAGCGACCGCGACCACGTTATTAGAGTGCTGCCGATGGGCAGATAGCAGCGTAGAAGGGGCGGCCGCCTCATGCCGGGGCCAGGGTCCCAAGACGTTCTCCTGCGTGTTGTTGTTTATCTCAGTACATATTGCACATATCCAAGGGGGGTTTTGGCCAAGGTACGGTGGTGAATGCGAAGGAAGTATTTGTGCGGAAAAAATGGCCTCAGGTGGTGAAGTAGTATAGCGGAATGACTTCAATTATAAAAAGAAAAATTTATATTGTAGCGGCCTTTATTAGCAAGGGATGACTGGTTGTTAAGGCGGGTTAGAGCGGGCAAAGGCAGGTCCGGTCCCAGAAGAGTTGATGTTTTTGCCGCGCGTCGGTTCTGCTGCTTCAGCTGCCGATCGTGTTCTCGCCTCGCGCCGCGCATCGGTTCTGTTGCTCAGTCTGCTAAGCGTCTTCCTCTTTACAATATTAATGGTTGAAAAATTTAGATGAATTAAACAAACTTGGATATACCAGGAATAGAATAAAATACACTTTCTGGACATGAGGCACAATTTTATATGCGTTAGCAAGGTAACCGACCAGTTGCTATCATGTAATTATGAAGGTAGCCACAAACACTGCGCAACGAGAATCTCTTGGCGCTCTCACCAAACGAGAGAAGAACTGGTAGAGACGCAGGCAGTCCTAACCTCAAAAGAGAGACCTCCAAACAATGCTTTGTCTGAAATGCGAACCGCCGGCAAGAGACGAACAAATGTTTATTGTTTCAACTTCACATGAGTCACAAAGAGAGAGAAACCCTTTAATGAAAAACAGAGAACTTATCCGGTATTTAAAAATCACTGGCATGCTACTCTGCATGGGGAAGGGAATCTGCGAGACAAAAAAGGAAGGAGAGCAATGCATAAAAAGTAAAATAAAAGAAATAAAAAGGGGAGACGATGAAATGCTGTCATTAAATGCGTATTATGGTGCACGAAGAGTAATATTGAAACTTACGAAATGATGAAGTGCATAGTCCGAAAAATAAGCTAACAAAGTTCACTGAGTGAAGAATGAGTGAGGGTAACATGCAAGGTGAACTCCGAGCTTTTCAAGATGTCCATTTTCATTTAGATATGCAAAAGAAACTTCAATCTCATGTATTTGTTGCCTAAAGTAGACTATGGGACCTAAAACCCTGTTTATTGACAGGGGCACTGGGGAGAGCTTCCCCGTGCAATACTGATAGTGCGCACGCTCGTTAGCATACTCAGGACACTCAAGCAGGATATGCTCCACAGTTTCGATCTAGCCGCAGTTGTCATAAAGCGGACTGTTTATATGTCCGAAACAGTATCGCAAGCCGTTTGTAAATGCAGCGTTCAGGCGAAGTCGGTGATAAAGTGTTTCCAGATGGCGAGGAATTCTGGTTGGGAGTCTTGATCTGAGATGTGTGCGTCGATGGAGTAAAGAAAGTGGCAGGGATGTGCCGGCGAACTCCAGAGCCGACATGTTTATTCGGGAGCAAATCTTTTAGCCATTTGAGATGCATCAAATTTCTTGAAAAAAATTGCGAATGTATACAATGTCGGTGGCCTTTACAAGCCGCTTAATCTGCTTTTTCATTGGCCAGAATGCCATAGTGAGCTGGTATTCACTGAAATGCTATGCAGTGGCCTGCGACAATAGCCATGCATATACATATGCCAACGGAAACGGGCTGATGATTGTTATTTTTTTCAACAGGTTGGACAGGATCTGCAGGGATGCTTTGGAGCCGGTAACGATAACGCATCTGCCGGTAGTTTGGTGCAAGGTATAGGAAACAGCTTCATGAATGCCGTGAAGCTCAGCTGCCGAAGAGGATGTCTTCCGCTGGAGTCGGTAACAAAGAACATGGTTTGCTGAGGGCAAATAACGGCCACAAGAAGAAGTTGCTTGCGTAGTTAAGCCGTCGGTGAAGATGTGGGTACGTTGCATATATACCTCGGTTAAGTACACGAGAGTACCTTGCAGAAGCGCTGCCTGCGGCATCCGGCTCTTTGCATTCACGCCTGGAGCAAACTGCGCCACCTTTAGAGGCGAGAGTGTCCATGAAGGAAAGGTCAGAGGCAGTAGTTTCTGTGGATGATTATTAGTAGAGAGGCACAGGAGCTGCACAGCTTGGCCAAAGCTAGAGTTGGAGTGGGTTAGGTGGACGACGTTGTAGGAAGTGCTTCTTCCCTTGGAGAACATGGCTTAGATGTGTACACATAGTTTCCTGGGCGATAGTCACATCTAGCGCGAGACAGCCTGCTTCCGCTACTGTTCCTGATGCAGAGGAACCGTTAGGGAGGCCAAGGCATATCCGCATGCAGTTGTTCCACACGGCCACTATAATCTTCTTGCTTGCTGGAGATAGTCTTTGAAGCACTGGTAGAGAGTAGCGCAAGGTTCCTTCAACGTAGGCTCTTTCAAGGAGAACCATTGATCGGCAGTTGCTTCCCCACCGTGTTCCCGCCATGAACCTGAAAACTTGCGATGCTACAGTGATTCTCTCGCGGAGTCTTGAGCCCTGAGGGGACCACGAGAGATTGCTGTCTATCACAACAGCCAGGAGTCGCTGAGTCCGTACATACGGTAGTGACCGTCCACCTAGGAGCAGCGGATATCGAGACATTGTTTTTCTTGTTAAACCTATGGCAGCACTATTTTCTAACGAGAGAAGAAGATTTCGGGGTGCTAGGTACATCGAGGTGTGCAGTAACGCTCTCTGAAGACGTTGCTGGGTAGTATAGAGCGAATGTGATGCGCTCCAGGTTCAGATATCATCTGCATAAAACGTTATGTGTATTCCTCGCGGAAGGTTTCTTGTTACGTGTATATGGGCAATACTGAAAAGGAAAGGGCTGAGCACCGCTCCCTGAGTTAGGCCCCTCTTCAGTGCGTGAAAGTTTGTTAGACCATTTGGAGTGCTCTTAAAAGTTTGTCGTTCTTTTTAAAGCGTCCAATCCACTGTACAGCTTTCCTCCGAGGCCTAGACTGACCAAGCCTGCCAAAATTGCATGGTGAAAAACAGATTCAATAGCAGACTTGATGTCAAGGAAAACGGTTGTTGGGATACAAGGAGCATGATGGTACTCTTCGAGTGATAAGATGAGGTCTGCGCATTATCAGTCGCAGGAAGCAACCCGTTCATTTCTTGTAGATACTCATTGCGGCTTTGGAGTCAGAAAATGATGCGCTTGAATATCATTCGCTCCATAAGCTTACCTACGCAGCTTAGTAGGGCGATGACCCGGAAGGATGCGTAGCTTGTTGGTTGCTCACAAGCTTTCCGAACAAACACACCATTCTCCAGCTTCCATTCCATGGGGAACTCACCAGTCACCTAGGAAGAATTGTAATCTTCCATTTGTCGAAGACGGCAGTTGTGGGGTAGCTTTGCGATGGCGCCATAGGTCACTTCATTGTGACCAGGAGACGTGCGTCTCTTTGAGTCAGCAGTAGCTGTAGATAGCTTCAACTGTGAAAGGCTGGTCCAACGCTGGCACTGCCACCTGTGGGATGCTTGATTGACTATCTACGGATAGTGCCGAAGGCCCTGACCCGCTACAGCAGTCTGCAGTATTCGTGTGAGATTTCTTTTAGGGGTTTTCTTTCATGCAGAGAGAGTGCAGCGAAGAGGTGAAGCTCCTAGAGTGGAGTGCGCATGCGATCCTCCAAATGTTGGATAGTGGTTGGTGCACATCCAGCGTAGAACAAAAGTCACGCCATCTTTGCCGACTGAGTTTATCAAGGTAGCGCTGAAAATGGCGGTGTGCCCGTCGGTTGGCACGAAGGTCGTCAAGGTTTTTTGTCCGCAGTGCTTTCCTTTCACCAAGCCTGCAAATAGCGCACAGCCTTTGAAATGCCTCCTCATTTGAAGCTTGCCTAGCATTTTTAGCTGCAATTCGTGCACTTTCTCTCACTCAGCGAGCTATTGTCGATACTAATTCCTCATTCCGGGTTGCGGCAGTAATTCCCCTGCTTGCAGCGTTCTTGTATGCATCTCAGTCAGTAGATTTTATAATGAATTTCTTTGGCGTCGTCTGCACACGGACAGCTGATATGAGGACTGGGTAATGATCACTTCGCTGTGTTCCCAAATCGGTGCACCACACAAAGTTGTGGGCAACTTAACTTGTAACAAAGGTCACGTCGATGCTGCTGGCAGTCGTCAGGCATCGGAGGTAGGTAACGCTGCCAGCATTTAGCGGCTCAATTGAATATTTTGATAAAAGTTCTGAAAGCTTGGAACCTCGGGAACATGTGTGTGAGCTGTCCAAAATTTCGTTATGAACAATGAAGTCTCTACAAATATCATAGAGAAAGGGCGCCCTTGCTATCCCGTTTTCATGCCTTGGAGCGTCGAGTGGCCTGTCTGGTTCAACGTATACTCCAATGAGAGTGTACTGTTGTCGGCCAGTTACTCTTACGGCGCCCACGTATTCCGGGATACCCTTTGGGAAGCCTATTAGCAATCTGCTGACGTCATCCGGTAGTTCTGAGTGGTGAAGATAGTATTTTCCTCGACACGTGGTTCAGTTGCTTGTCTCCTCTTCGACATGCAATTACATCCTGTGAATAAGAAGAGATTGTTGCTGGAGCGCTCCGGAAGATGGGTAATGGAGTTGTAATAAAGAGAGTTGGGGTTTGCTGCCTCAGTGGCTAGCGCTGCCGAAGGAGAGGAAGATGACAGAAGAAGACAGAAGACGAAGCTGACGAAGCTCGGGGGCGCGCTTCCGAACGCCGGCCTGCTGAGCAGCACTGCTAAGACAAGGACTGTGCCCGACCACGCTAACTGTGCGAGTTTCCACATTACACTTGGTGGAGGTGCTCCTTGTTCTCCCCGTGGACCTACGCCACGATGCCCAGGATACCAGGCTCTACCACGACGTCCGACACCTCGGTCCAACCTGCCCAGGCTGTCATCTGTTCCGGTGCCGTCCGTCAGCGCGACCCGACAATCTTCAGCGGCACTGACGACACCGACGTAGAAGATTGGCTGGCGTCTTACGAACGCGTGAGCGCCTACAACAAATGGGATGACGTCGTTAAGCTCACGAACGTCATCTTCTACTTGACTGACGTCGCCAACTTGTGGTTCCGCAACCACGAGGCGGATTTTACCATCTGGGCGGCTCTCAAAACCAGCCTGACTGACGTCTTCAGCCGCCCCGCTGTCCGAAAACTTCGCGCCGAACAACGTCTGCGCAGTCGTGCCCAGCAGAATGGCGAGAATTTCACCAGCTACATCGAGGACGTTGTTGACTTGTGTAAACGGCTCAATCCATCTATGAGCGAGAGTGACAAAATCAAGCACATTCTGAAAGGGATTGAGGACGACGCATTTCAAATGCTGGTGTCTAAAGATCCTCAAACCATCTCAGACGTCGTCTCTTTGTGTCAGAGCTATGACGAGCTCCGAAAACAGCGTCATGCCACCCGGCGTGTCATTTGCACGGACGACAACCTTTCGAGCTTGGCGGTAGGCGGTTCTGCTAACGATCAGTCGACCCTTCTTCAGCATATCAAGCAGTTATTGCGAGAGGAGGTCGCCCGTCAGTTATCGCTTGTTACCTCCCAACCCGCCACAAAGCCATCAATATCGCCTTCGATTCAGCGTGTAATCCAGGAGTAGGTAGCTGAGGTCCTGCCGCGCACTAATTCACCTACACTGGTCACTGCACCGTTGACATACGCTGAAGCAGTCGTCCGGCCACGACCTCAGCCGGTTCTTCCAACTTATGCGCCGCCTGTCAACGTCTACCCTCAGCAGCAGCTCGCCCCTGCACTGCCACGCACTCACCATCCTTTGCCTCGCACCGGTCCCCGCCCTGTGAATCCGTGGCGCACCGCTGATAACCGCCCCATATGCTATGCCTGCGGTCTCGCTGGTCATGTGGCCCGCTGGTGCCGCACGCGCGGATCCGGTCCTTACGACTACGGGCGCTCGCCAACGTACGACGCTTCATTTCCCTCTGTCCCTGTCTCTTCTCCTCTGCCGCCTCCGAATCCCTCTCCGCCTCTCTCCGACTCCTACAACCGAAGCCATCGATCACCGTCTCCTCGAGGCCGTTCGCTCTCTCCTATGCGCCGCCGGTCCCCACCTCTTCAAGCGGAAAACTAGGCACCGCAGTTCCGGAGGCAAGAACTGCGCCGTCAACGACCGTCTCAAGCCCTATGAACGTTATTGAAGTTATCGTTGAGGGTGTGACTGTTGACGCGCTTATTGACACTGGTGCTGCCGTGTCCATCATTAGTCGCAACTTGTGCCGCAAATTAAAAAAAGTGATGACGCCGCTTTCTGACCTTTCGCTTCGCACCGCCAGCGCTGACCCCATTCGCCCTATCGCAGCGTGCACTGCCCGCCTCGTCATCCAAGGCCTCCCATACACCATTGAGTTCTTCGTTCTCGCCCGCTCCTCTCATGACATCATCCTCGGGTGGGAATTTCTGCCCGCGCATCACGCCATCATTGACTGTGCACGTGCGGAAATTGATTTGTCGCCGCTGTGTGATGCCCTTGTGGACGCCTCCCCTGTTACCGCCGCGCCTATTCTCGCCGCTGACGACGTCGACGTGCCAGCTTTCTCTTCTGTTCTCGTGCCGCTGACTTGTGCTGCCCTTTAACATGTTGACCGATAATTGACCGACATATTGACCGATAAATTTAACATATTGACCGATAGTCAACACGGCTTTCGGCGCGGACTATCTACAGATACTGCAATAGCGTCTCTCATAGATTACGTTAGACTAACAATTGATAAAGGAATGTTCTCAGGAGCAGTTTACATAGATTTTAGCAAAGCATTTGATTCCATTGATCACTCCATCTTGTTTCACAAATTGGAATCTTATGGTATCACTGGACCTCCCCTAATGCTCTTGAAGAGCTTTCTCTGTGACCGAGAGCACATAGTCGCTATTAATGACCATACATCTAACATAGCTTTAATTAACAAGGGTGTTCCACAGGGCTCAATTCTTGGCCCTGTATTGTTCTTACTCTACATTAATGATTTACCATCCTGTTTAAAGAATTGCAATAGTATACTATACGCAGATGACTCTACCATGCTATCATCGCACCAGGACATTAATCAGCTGATTCTTAACCTACAGAATGATCTTAATTCTCTTGAGCGTTGGTGCCACATTAACCGCCTGTCCGTGAACGTCACTAAAACTTGTTTTCAGATTTTCCATCCCCCTCAGAAGTCATTGCCCCTCACACCACTTCTATACCTCAATTCTACTGCTATTTCACCGCAAGATCGCGTTTCTTTTCTTGGTGTTATCATTGACCCTCACTTAAAATTCCATCATCATGTAGCTGAAACGTGCAAGAAAATTTCTTATGGGTTACGCGCACTAATTAAAGCCCGAAGCTATTTTCCAGTCCGAACTTTATTATCTCTTTACTACGCATTCATCCACAGCCACTTAAACTACGGTATCTCATCTTGGGGTAACGCCTATCATATTCATCTCTGGCCTTTAATAAAACTGCAAAAGCAAGCCATGCGCATCATAACCAATACCCCTCGAATGTCACCCTCCCGCATTTTGTTCATAGATTTAAACGTTCTACCTATCTCGGCCCTTTATTTTTACAGCCTTGGTATCCTATCCTTTAAGATTCTTCATCATTATCTCCCGCTAAGCATATTTTCTCTCGGCACGATCATGAGCAACATCGTCACACGTTTTGCGATGCGTAATAACTTTTTTCTACCCAAGGTCAGAACTAACTACGGCAAACAATGCCTTCATTTTTCATCCGTATCATTTTGGAATTCTTTGAACATAGACGTCAAACAAACTAATACGCTTTCTTTATTCAAGGTCAAACTAAAGCTTTTCCTTCTTAATTTGTGATTTTTTTGTTATGTTATTGATTCTATGTATCGCGGCATCTGTGTTTTATTTTACATTATCGTGCATTACATTGTTTGTATTTGAATATTTCAGTAACTAATATTACATTATGTGCCCATATTTATTCTGTTTCGTCGCTAATTAATGTGTTGTGTATTTTATATTATGTTGCATATTGAAATTTATTTTCATGGGAGGTCCCGCCCGCGGTCTTGTACCATGGGACCTCTCGCTGTATACAATTGTAACATTTATTGTATTACTCAATAAACTTTCAACTTTCAACTTTCAACTTTCTCTGACGCTACTGTCCTTTATTCACCCTCACCTCTTTGTGCGCACCGCAAATCTGTCTTGCTCCCTCATGCCGTGCTCACACTTGCTGGTGGTTGTCGCGCTCTGTACGTAGTGAACCCGTTGCCTTTCCCCACCACTTTACTTCGGGGAGAATCGCTTGGAACGGTTGATGTCATCGATCTCGACGACGCTTCTCCTGTCCTTGAAGATCCTGACGCCCATGACATCAACGCCCTCACTCCTCCCGCCGACGTCGCCGACCCGTCCTCCCCGGATATGTTTTCCCGTTCTGTCGATGCCGCTCTACCACCTCACCAACGCGCCCAGCTCATCGCTTTGCTGCAGCACTTCCGCGCATCCTTCGACTCTCCTCAAGCACCGTTGGGTCGTGCCGCAGCGGTTCGCCACCATATCGAGACTGGCACCCATGGGCCCTTGCGCCAACGACCTTACCGCGTCTCCTCCGCCGAGCGCCGCATCATTGATGAACAGGTGAACGACATGCTACATCGCGGCGTGATCCAGCCCTCTCACAGCCCGTGGGCTTCTCCGGTCGTGCTCGTCAAGAAAAAGGACGGATTCATTATATTCTGCGTCGACTACCGCCGGCTAAACAAAATTACTCGGAAGGACGTCTACCCCCTGCCTCGTATAGACGACGCGCTGGATTGCCTGCAGGGAGCGGAGTACTTTTCTTCGTTGGATCTCCGCTCTGGGTACTGGCAGGTGCCGATGGCCGACGTCGATCGCCCGAAAACAGCTTTCATCACGCCTGATGGACTGCATGAATTTAATGTGATGCCCTTCGGTCTCTGCAACGCGCCTGCCACTTTTGAGCGTATGATGGACAACATCCTCCGTGGCCTTAAATGGCAGACATGCCTCTGCTACTTGGACGACGTTGTCATCTTCTCCCAGAATTTTGCGTCTCATCTTCTTCGACTCGAGAGTGTTCTTCGCTGTCTCAGTGACGCTGGCCTGCAGCTAAACTTGAAAAAGTGTCGCTTCGGCGCTCGACAGCTGACTGTCCTAGGCCACGTCGTGTCCAAGGATGGTGTACTCCCGGACCCTGCCAAGCTCCGCGCAGTTGCTGATTTCCCGAAGCCCACATCCCTGAAACAACTCAGAAGCCTTCTTGGCCTTTGCTCCTACTTTCGCCGTTTCATCAAGAATTTTGCTGCCGTTATCGCCCCGCTGACGCAACTTCTCGCTGGTAGCCACGACTTGTCGGCTTGGTCCCCTGCATGCGACGAAGCTTTTGCAACGCTGCGCCAGCTCCTCAGCTCTCCTCCGATCATGCGCCATTTCGACCCTTCCGCGCCAACAGAACTGCACAAAGACGCCAGCGGCATTGGTCTTGGTGCCGTTCTAGATCAGCGGAAGCCTGGTTTCAATGAGTACTACACTGGCCATGCGTTCGAACTTGGACTACTACGTGCAGTGCCCGCGTGCTCTAGGTTTTAAACTGACGCGCACGCACAGAAGCTGATCATAACGACGGCAACCAAAACACAACGCGTGACGATGGCAGTTTAACATGCAGGATGAAAAAGAGAACCTTGTAGATAAACTAAATTGCTCAAAGTCTTGACGTGCCGCTCTCGTTCGAGAATGGCACAGTAAGCTTCCTTCATCTCCGACTTGGCAAAGACAGACTAAGTGTCCGTTATCCTAATACGATTTCATAAATTGTCTACCAGGAAGGGCTAGCTAGCAAAACCAGTCTGAAGGACATTGAAGAAGATACTCGGTTTCTGGATTACTGACTGATTTGAACAAAAAAAATAGCTTCGGCTCGCCAAACTATCGTTTCGTGCGGCCTTCCAAGGGTAGGCACTTCCTGCAAGGAAGGAACGAAACTCCCTGGTAATAATGATTGCTTCAGGTGATTATATAGTGAAAACAAAAACCGCCCCGCCTTATGGCTCGTTCACACTGGGTCATTCGGCGGCGAGAGCGAAGGGAATCCGCCGCAATAAAGCCCAATAAAGCCCGATCGGTTCAGGACCGATTTCTGCCTCCAGAAAAATCCCGCCAATTGCCATCGGCCGATAGCAAGGCAAGGAGGAAGTTGCAGTCCCGCGGTGAGGAACATGGCGGCGCCCTTCGAAGCAAGACCACTCGCTTTGGACTCAATTCGTCGCTGCTGCTGCTTTTTCTAGCGCATTCACATCTTTCGCTTCGTCTCATCCCACCTATAGGCAAATGTACGAGTGATAAACTTTCTTTATTTTTATGTCGAATGATGATTCTGCCGCTCCTAAGCCAAAAAAAACAAGCGTCGGTTTGTTGAAAAAAATGGTTCCCCTCATAACATCGAGATGGCGCAACCAGGCTGAGCCTATCCTTGCGTCTTTCTGCGTACGCTGCACTAGAAGTCGGAATGTGATAAACGGCTCAAGGCCCCGCAAAATATCTGTGTTTAGCCTGTGTAAACATGCACACGCTTGTGGTGCGTAGACAGCGTCGATTTATGTTCTTTTTTAATAAGATCTGTGTAGGCCACGAGCAGCGACGTATGTCCGGGAAGAGTGAACGAGGCTGCATTTCGGCGGCGGCGGATTTTGCTCGCTTCCGCTGCCGAATGCCCAATTGTGAACGAATCATTAAAGGGACATTGGGAAGAATTTGAGGTTGCCCTGTATCAATTGACTACCAGCTCCTAAACATAAAAACACCCCTCTGTCTTAAAACAAAGCTTTTGTAAGATAAAAGAGAGCAAGAACTAAAATACAAGTATAGATCGATCAATCAATGGGGGGTTTCACGTCCCAAAGCGACTCAGGCTATGAGGGACGCCGTAGTGAAGGGCTCCGGAAATTTCGACCACCTGGGATTCTTTAACGTGCACTGACATCGCACAGTACACGGGCCTCTAGAATTTCGCCTCCATCGAAATTCGGCCGCCGCGGCCGGGATCGAACCCGCGTCTTTCGGGCCAGCAGCCGAGCGCCGTAAGCACTGAGCCACCAGGCAGGGCAAAATACAAGTATCGCCGCCACAGGCTCATATCGAAAGTACAAGCGTGATGATAAAATAGGAGAAAAGACACCACAGATATCTGAGGCTGACAAAGGTGCATGCAGGTTACATGTTTGATCATTATGTAGGTATATAAGTTCTTTTTAAAACCACCAGTGCAATTTGATCACACGAGAAAGACAGAAAAAAAGACAGCCTGAACGCTGGAAGGCAAAGAAAACCTGAAATTGCCGGTGCAACAGGCGGCCAGCTCAGTTTCGGTATGTTCTGGGTTCCTTCGCGGCTCTGCGTTCTGCGTGCCCGCATGATTTCGTTATGCACCTCGGTTTACAAAGACGGAGCAGCAAGGAACCTCACAGTGCCTCTCTAAGTGCTCCTCGCACAAAGTTTGTGCAATGGCACGCATCCTGCTATTAATACACTGAAAAGATTTTTGCGCGAAATTTGCATTGTGTACGAGGGGGTACCCAAAAGAAACCGGACTAATTTTTTGAATCGGCACAGCTTCTGTGGTACCGCGTTCTGCCGCTAGGAGCGCATAGAACGAACATTTCAGACTCGGTAAGCCGAGTGCCGTCGCTGAAGGAGGTCAGACTAGTTTAGGCAGAGTTTTAGAGTGACGACAGTTTTGTGTGAGTCGTTTTTCCAATGGCTGATTTTCGTGAACAGCGTGCGCGGGTGAAATTCTGATTTTTTCTCGGAAAAGTGGAACGGAAACTCTTACAATATTCAGAAAGACGTTCAAGGACGATGCTATGGGTACAACTCATGTGTTCCTGAATTAAATCCTGAATCAAAGCAACAGTCATGTCAATGGGAAACTTCAAATTCACCTCGCCTCAAGAAAGCTCGTCAGGTGAAGCCAAACCTCAAGACAATGCTGATTTGTTTTTTCGACGTGAGAGGAGTCGTCCATTCAGAATTTGTTCCGCAGAGTCAGACAGTTAACCAGGCTTTCTGCTTGGATGTTTTCAAAAGATTGGGCAACAGTGTTCGGTGGACGCGGCCTTATTTGTGGCAGACGGGTGACTGGTTTTTCTACCATGGCAATTTGGCCCCTGCTCACACAGCCCTCTCTCTACGAAAAATTCGGGCCAAAAATGGCATGACCTCTGTTCCTCAACCCTCATACACACCCGACCTTGCCACGTGCTACTTTCCTTGTTTCCTAGAATGAAAAGACAGGTGAATGGAAAGCGTTTCGCTGATGTTGCTGAGGTGAAGAAAAAAACGACAGAGGGACTGTCAAGCATCACAAAAGATGAATTTAAACAATGTTTTGAAAAATGGAATGAAAGATTCGACAAACGTATCATTGTAAGTGGAGAGTACTTTGAAGGATATTGAAGGTCTGTGCTGAAAATGTGAACAAATAAGTTCAAACAAAAATAAGTCCGGTTTCTTTTGGGTACCCCCTCGTAGTTGTAGTTTGGTTCACAGTTATTGTGAGTGCTATAATGTGTGCTTTCTGTTCGAGTGGCTTTTCTGTAATGAATGTTTTTGAGTGGAATGGACTATATTTGATATATGTTCATCATACTTATTTGTTGTACATTTTTCATTAGAAGTGTCTCTCCTGAATTCTGCACAAGGTTTTGTTGAAACAGATTTTATTTTGTTTAAATATTGCCACGAGCGTTGCGCACAGTTTCAAACATCATGTTGAATTGTTTTCGTTCCAAGTGCTTTGTATGCGTTTTTTCCTTAGTTTATGATTTGGTTGTTCGGAGTGCATCGCTATCAACTTTGTTATGAGGTCAGGGGACCCAGCCAGGTACCGGTTTTGTACCTTTTTTTCCCGGCCCTTAGTTTTCTCTACTGAGAACTAAAATATTAATAAACTCAACTCAACTGCGACAAGGAAATAGATGTGTATAACCAATGCTCAACGCGCCTCCACGTGAGGAAAGACACCGCACGGAGTGTTCGCTTCGTCAACGTACCTAGACGTTGGGTTGCATAATCAACCCTACGAGTACTATTATTACAAAATTTGAATAAGCCCGCACGTGCAAGTCGCTACACATTAGTCGTGATGGTGGCTCGGCGGTGACAGCGAGGCTGCCGACTCCTCGGCGCTAGGATTTTCTTGCCAGACTCGCCGCCTCAGCCCTCAAAAGCATTACGAGCTCTAGGGTTGGAGGTCGTTGAATGCAGACCGCAGTTCTTTGCGAGAACTTCGTTGTCGGAATCGGGAAGGGGATCCATCGTAACATTGGTGCAAACGTAAAGGAAGCGACGTCGGCTGACAGATGCGTTCAATGTACGGCCGGCAGTAGTTTTCATTTCGGCTGCTGCTAGGCGGGAGCGCAGCGCTCGTTTTCAGTAATCACGCAGTCCTCGTCCCTGTTTCCACCGCTTTACGTCACTCTTCTCCTATTTCGTCATCAGAGAGTCCCGAGTTCAAACCATAGCGGCGGGAAAATGTTTTTCAACTTCGAATCGAAATCTCTTAGCAATAAATGCACCTTTCGCTGCCAGACAAGCGGCACCAAAGCTATAAAATGCCGAAATATCGGGTTTTACTAAAAAAAAATGAATAGCGTTGCCCTCAGTATCCCTTCATAGGTATGACGCGATAACGTCAACGGGTTAATGCCCTATACTCAAGCTTTACCACAGCCCGCCAAACACCGAAAGAAAGGAGACTAAAACAAAACAGGCACTGACCTTTACACAACTTTATTGCAGGAAGGTTAGAATATATACGGCACGAATGCTGCAAAAAAAAAAAGGAACAAATGCGAAAACCAGCATGCAAGGCGCAAACTTGCTGCGCATGTGTCCAACAGCAATAAAACACTCTGACCAGACGAAAATAACCCTGAATGCGTTCTTATTTCCGCTATAAACCGACAGAGGCCCTTTTTAGTGTTTTATCGCTGTTGGACATGCGCGCAGCTAGTTCGCACCTTGTATACCGGGTTTCCTGTTTGTTTTTTTTATAGATACGTGCCGCATGCGCGTATATTCTTCCCTTCCTGCAGTAAAGTTTAGTTGAAGCCAGCGCCTGTCTTCTCTAAGTGTCCGCAGCGCGGTTGTAAGTCTTGGATATATACCAACCTGCCCAACTTTCTGAACTAGTTAGTGCCCATATATGAGGAATCGGTAATTCTAAATTTTATGTTCGTAGATCCCTAGGAGTCCTCATGTCGCTCCTGGCACAGTGGTGCAGCGGTTAAGCTATGCGCCACTGGCCTGCGATTGCAGGTGATTTCGCCGATGGAGCTTGTGGCATCCAGGTAGCTCTTCCCGGGCAACCGCTCGCGACCAATCATCAACTTAACAGCCACTTTCCGTTGTGTACAGTTTGCTCACAATCCGGTGGGCAGGTTGTGATGACATCACAAGTTCACGTGACCTCGGTGGCTCACGTGCCTGACTCCGAGGCTGCTTTTCTGGGGATTTTTCATAGATTTTTCGCTCAAGGCCAACAATGCCGACGACTACACCGACGTTTAAGCAACACGAGGCCCTTAACGCTGCCACGCTAAAATCTTGTGAACTGCTGTCAAGAGCGTTTCAAGAAATTCTGAAATCTACAGCAAATCATGTTTTTGTTCTGGGGACCTGTTTGATTTCTTTTCAAGTACGAACAATTATACTCGTCATCAAAAATTTTCTTTCTTCCACTTGAATGCGCAAAGCCTTTAAAAAGCAGAAAAATTGTTTAGGTGAATCTGAAACAATTCAAATGTCAATTTGTCATTCTCGGCTTCACAGGGACGTACCGTCTATGAAATACACATAGCTATGATTCATAAGAAGACGCAATGTAACACCGCTTACAATGCTATGGCGAAAAAAACGCTCTTCTAAGCCCAAAAGCCTATTTTAAAAAAATCGTGCGAAGGCAGGTGAAAAACCCTCTATAGGGGTGATTCGTGGAATGTTCTAAGGCGCAACTGTTCTGCGCATGACTTTGCAAAGGTGAATGTATTACTAGGAAGCGACACGAATTCAAAACATGAATTAAAAACGATGATTACTGGTAGGCCGGCTTCAGGGGCACATGGTGGAAAAATTATTTTGAAATTTAAATAAACGTCAACTGGTAAAAGTTCTCTAGTCGGTGTTCAAGCTAGGTGGTTGCAGGTGACAAAACGAAAAGAAATGCTCTGAATTAGAAGAATTAGTATACAACACACACACTTCAGTCAGTTCTATCAAAGCGGAAAGTACAAAAGCTTGTCTTTTTCTGCTTTTTGGTTCTTTTCAATGTTATTGCGTTCATTCAACGTTCGAAGCATTGAAGGCAAAAAATTTGGAAGGGACACCTGAGCTCCACCTAAAGTGTATGACTATAGCGTAATGACTTCAATCCCATATATGCGGAATTGGTCATTCTCTTCTTAACACGCATATATCCCTGCGAGTCCTCATACCACTCGACGCAGTGGGGCATGAGGCATGCAACATGTAGTTCTGGATAAGAGGATCACTCCTCAACCCAAACTGTATGCCGTTGTGGAAACGCTTGCATGGTGTTGCGATTATCGATACTTCTTGTCTGCTTCGAAGGAAACAAGCAAAAGTGGTGGCTGACTTAATTTTTCACTTATTCTGTGTGTCTTAACATTCTCCTGCAATTCTTTAATCTTCAAATGCTAAAACTGGTACCTGATAATCTCTGCCAGCTAAACGGGCAGCCCTTCATACATTCAGCCTTTCTCCCCTTAGTTGTAGTGGTATTTGGAGCCACAATTTTACTGTTAAACTACTTAGAACGGGGAAGTGTACTTGAAGGTGAAAGCGGGGTTTCAGGAATGAGAGAGGACAAAGCTATCATACGGTTGCAGGCAGACAGGAACTCTGTGGCTTTAGCGGGAGGAAAGAAATGGAAGATGGACATCCTTTGTCTTCCTTTCAATAAGGCGGCCAGAACTTAACAAACGCTTCAGGCACTACTCTCCCCCTCTCCCCACCCCCTCCCCCCCCCCCAAGAAAAAGAGAAAAATTTGGAAGGGACCCGTAAGCTCAGTCTTAAGGGCATGACGACCGTTAGTGAGCTAATACCCATATATTCGAAACTCGTAATCCCTCCGGGAGCCCTCATACCACTCCTGACGCAGTGGTGCAGCGGTTGAGCAGTGGGGGTCGCCTAGGAGGCGAACGCGGCCCCGTCTATTAGAGGTCTGCCAGTGAGGAGATAACGGCGGAGGGGCGGCGGCAGCTTCCGGCTGGTGCCAAGGTCCCAAGGCATTATCCAGCGCTTACCGGCCACCCTTCGTCGTGTTCGGCATTTCGCTGCTGCCGGCCGCGCGGGCAGCTACAGGACTCGCCCCTAGACGATTAGTCAGTACCCGTAAAAAAAAGATTCGGGCAGGCCGTCCGGAGTCCGAAGGCGAGACTCAGGCGGGTGACTCTGGTTGTGGCGTTGCGGCCTAGTTTCGGTGGGCCTCGAAGGACGCGCATTGGCAGAGGTTTAAGATGGCTTAGCTTGCTAAGTGGACCCAGTTCCGACGGTTCCGGTGCAGCAGCTCACGGCCGGCGCATGCGGTGCAGCGCCGCCGAGATAGTGGCGCTACTGTTGCCGGTCCGAGCTGCCCGGTAGCCAAGCGGACGGCTACAGGAGGCGCAGAGAGGTTCGAGGCTGCGTTGGACTACATGCGACTGCTGGGACACGCTCGCAGCCAGCCATGGATTGAGTAGCCTGAACGTGACGGGCGGCCGCCCGAGCGGCGCCCTTGCCACTGGCGCCGAACCGTCCATGAAGGAGGCCGCCGGCGATGTAGCGGCACACGGAAGCAGCCTCGGCACCGTTGCAGCAACCGGAGGAACGTCCGTGGGCCTGGTCAGCTTAGGCATCTTGCTAGACGGCGGCTGATGAAGCTGCAGGTTGGGTGTAACCGAAATCTGTTGTCGACGAGAGGTTGTGTGCGGTGGGCTCCCGTCGAACTTGCGTTTGGTGGCGGCTGAGCCAGTGGTGTCAGGCTTTTTTGATGATTCTAACGCCGGTGGGAAGCAAGAAACATCATTTGCCTGGGTTGGCGTGAGGACAGGCGTCGGCGCCGGTTGAGGGGGTCCTTTTGAGGCAAAGCGGGGCGGGTGACAATTGCCATGCCTGGGACTGCTTCCATCGGTTGGGCATTCGTATCCTGCTTCGTGTGACTTTCAGCGCGTTGCGGACCGTTGGAGGAGCGGGTGGTGTAGCTAGCAGGCTTCGGCTGTGCCGAGAGCTCTGTAGTCTCAGCGGGCCGCAGCTTAGACGTCGCTGCAGAGGCCTTTTGAGCTGTTGGCTGTGGTGACGAGGCAGACGGGGATCATGAAAGCCGCGACACGGATGCTGCTGCAGAGCGCTCCTTGTCGTCAGGAGGCGGTGGCGACAACGGCAGGGAAGAGCTAAGTGGTGGGGACGGGGAGTAATTCGTCTCTATGCGGGAACTATTGCAATGCGGCGTAGCAGGGGCATCATTTGAAGTGATCGCGTGCGGAAAGAAACAAGCACAAGGAAGCAGGTCAGAAGACGCGCAGGGGACAGTTGTAGGAGCAGGACGTGCGGCAAATCTTGTGTTGAGTCTTCCTGGTGTGTCATGCATCGAGAAGTCTGGGTGCAAGACGCTGGGCAGGAGTGGCGGACAGGCGGCCAGGGGGTGCCGAGGCGGGCAGTGCTCTGACGAAGGCTGCGTAGGCGAGAGTGAGGCTGCTGCGAGGCCACATGCTGGCTGAGGCGAAAGTGGGTCTGCAGCATCGTAAAGCGGCAGTGGGACATAGCGGGCGCCGAACTCCGCCATGACGGCCGCATGCAGCCCATCGTACGGCCGGCAGCCCAAGGCAGGGCAGGCGAGTCGGCGCAGCAGGCCGGGAGGGAGGATATCGCAGAGGACTGCGTGTCTGAAAAGCTGGATAGTGATGCCGTTCATGTGCAGCGCAACTGAATTAGTTTAGTTTAGTTTAGATTATGGGGTTTAACGTCCCAAAGCGACTAAGGCTATGAGAAACGCCGTAGTAGAGGGCTCCGGAAATTTCGACCACCTGGGGTTCTTTAACGTGCACTGACATCGCACTGTACACGGGCCTCGAATTTCTCCTCCAAAGAAATTCAACCGCCACGGCCGGGATCGAACCCGCGTCTTTCGGGACAGCAGCCGAGCACCATAGCCACTGAGCCACCGCGGCGGCTCATGAGCGAACCACCCGCCTTGCTCTGCAGCCGGTAAGCCGGCAGCGGCGGGTCGAAGCTTGGGTCCTGCCAGCCCGCCATCATGGAACGCCACTGGGAAAGAAGGCGTGGCTCGCCTGGTCACCACGATGTGGAGGTCGCCCAGAAAGCGACCGCGACCACGTTATTAGAGTGCTGCCGATGGGCAGATAGCAGCGTAGAAGTGGCGGCCGCCTCATGCCGGGGCCAGGGTCCCAAGACGTTCTCCTGCGTGTTGTTGTTTATCTCAGTACATATTGCACATATCCACGGGGGGTTTTGGCCAAGGTACGGTGGTGAATGCGAAGGAAGTATTTGTGCGGCAAAAAAGGCCTCAGGTGGTGAAGTAGTATAGCGGAATGACTTCAATTATAAAAAGAAAAAATTATATTGTAGCGGCCTTTATTAGCAAGGGATGACTGGTTGTTAAGGCTGGTTAGAGCGGGCAAAGGCAGGTCCGGTCCCAGAAGAGTTGATGTTTTTGCCGCGCGTCGGTTCTGCTGCTTCAGCTGCCGATCGTGTTCTCGCCTCGCGCCGCGCATCGGTTCTGTTGCCCAGTCTGCTAAGCGTCTTCCTCTTTACAATATTAATGGTTGAAAAATTTAGATGAATTAAACAAACTTGGATATACCAGGAATAGAATAAAATACACTTTCTGGACATGAGGCACAATTTTATATGCCGTTAGCAAGGTAACCGACCAGTTGCAATCATGTAATCATGAAGGTAGCCACAAACACTGCGCAACGAGAGTCTCTTGGCGCTCTCACCAAACGAGAGAAGAACTGGTAGAGACACAGGCAGTCCTAACCTCAAAAGAGAGACCTCCAAACAATGCTTTGTCTGAAATGCGAACCGCCGGCAAGAGACGAAGAAATGTTTATTGTTTCAACTTCACATGAGTCACAAAGAGAGAGAAACCCTTTAATGAAAAACAGAGAACTTATCCGGTATTTAAAAATCACTGGCATGCTACTCTGCATGGGGAAGGGAATCTGCGAGAC
Organism: Amblyomma mixtum; assembly: GCF_055824585.1. Classification (NCBI taxonomy): domain Eukaryota; kingdom Metazoa; phylum Arthropoda; class Arachnida; order Ixodida; family Ixodidae; genus Amblyomma; species Amblyomma mixtum. The sequence goes on from NC_143018.1 coordinate 109,094,336, forward strand.
AAAAAAGGAAGGACAGCAATGCATAAAAAGTAAAATAAAAGAAATAAAAAGGGGAGACGATGAAATGCTGTCATTAAATGCGTATTATGGTGCACGAAGAGTAATATTGAAACTTACGAAATGATGAAGTGCATAGTCCGAAAAATAAGCTAACAAAGTTCAGAGTGAAGAATGAGTGAGGGTAACATGCAAGGTGAACTCCGAGCTTTTCAAGATGTCCATTTTCATTTAGATATGCAAAAGAAACTTCAATCTCATGTATTTGTTGCCTAAAGTAGACTATGGGACCTAAAACCCTGTTTATTGACAGAGGCACTGGGGAGAGCTTCCCCGTGCAATACTGATAGTGCGCACGCTCGTTAGCATACTCAGGACACTCAAGCAGGATATGCTCCACAGTTTCGATCTAGCCGCAGTTGTCATAAAGCGGACTTTTTATATGTCCGAAACAGTATCGCAAGCCGTTTGTAAATGCAGCGTTCAGGCGAAGTCGGTGATAAAGTGTTTCCAGATGGCGAGGAATTCTGGTTGGGAGTCTTGATCCGAGATGTGTGCGTCGATGGAGTAAAGAAAGTGGCAGGGATGTGCCGGCGAACTCCAGAGCCGACATGTTTATTCGGGAGCAAATCTTTTAGCCATTTAAGATGCATCAAATTTCTTGAAAAAAATTGGGAATGTATACAATGTCGGTGGCCTTTACAAGCCGCTTAATCTGCTTTTTCATTGGCCAGAATGCCATAGTGAGCTGGTATTCACTGAAATGCTATGCAGTGGCCTGCGACAATAGCCATGCATATACATATGCCAACGGAAATGGGCTGATGATTGTTATTTTTTTCAACAGGTTGGACAGGATCTGCAGGGATGCTTTGGAGCCGGTAACGATAACGCATCTGCCGGTAGTTTGGTGCAAGGTATAGGAAACAGCTTCATGAATGCCGTGAAGCTCAGCTGCCGAAGAGGATGTCTTCCGCTGGAGTCGGTAACAAAGAACATGGTTTGCTGAGGGCAAATAACGGCCACAAGAAGAAGTTGCTTGCGTAGTTAAGCCGTCGGTGAAGATGTGGGTACGTTGCATATATACCTCGGTTAAGTACACGAGAGTACCTTGCAGAAGCGCTGCCTGCGGCATCCGGCTCTTTGCATTCACGCCTGGAGCAAACTGCGCTACCTTTAGAGGCGAGAGTGTCCATGAAGGAAAGGTCAGAGGCAGTAGTTTCTGTGGATGATTATTAGTAGAGAGGGACAGGAGCTGCACAGCTTGGCCAAAGCTAGAGTTGGAGTGGGTTAGGTGGACGACGTTGTAGGAAGTGCTTCTTCCCTTGGAGAACATGGCTTAGATGTGTACACATTGTTTCCTGGGCGATAGTCACATCTAGCGCGAGACCGCCCGCTTCCGCTACTGTTCCTGATGCAGAGGAACCGTTAGGGAGGCCAAGGCATATCCGCATGCAGTTGTTCCACACGGACACTATAATCTTCTTGCTTGCTGGAGATAGTCTTTGAAGCACTGGTAGAGAGTAGCGCAAGGTTCCTTCAACGTAGGCTCTTTCAAGGAGAACCATTGATCGGCAGTTGCTTCCCCACCGTGTTCCCGCCATGAACCTGAAAACTTGCGATGCTACAGTGATTCTCTCGCGGAGTCTTGAGCCCTGAGGGGACCACGAGAGATTGCTGTCTATCACAACACCCATGAGTCACTGAGTCCGTACATACGGTAGTGACCGTCCACCTAGGAGCAGCGGATATCGAGACATTGTTTTTGTTGTTAAACCTATGGCAGCACTATTTTCTAACGAGAGAAGAAGATTTCGGGGTGCTAGGTACATCGAGGTGTGCAGTAACGCTCTCTGAAGACGTTGCTGGGTAGTATAGAGCGAATGTGATGTGCTCCAGGTTCAGATATCATCTGCATAAAACGTTATGTGTATGCCTCGCGGAAGGTTTCTTGTTACGTGTATATGGGCAATACTGAAAAGGAGAGGTCTGAGCACCGCTCCCTGAGTTAGACCCCTCTTCAGTGCGTGAAAGTTTGTTAGACCATTTGGAGTGCTCTTAAAAGTTTGTCGTTCTTTTTAAAGCGTCCAATCCACTGTACAGCTTTCCTCCGAGGCCTAGACTGACCAAGCCTGCCAAAATTGCATGGTGAAAAACAGATTCAATAGTAGACTTGATGTCAAGGAAAACGGTTGTTGGGATACAACGAGCATGATGGTACTCTTCGAGTGATAAGATGAGGTCTGCGCATTATCAGTCGCAGGAAGCAACCCGTTCATTTCTTGTAGATACTCATTGCGGCTTTGGAGTCAGAAAATGATGCGCTTGAATATCATTCGCTCCATAAGCTTACCTACGCAGCTTAGTAGGGCGATGACCCGGAAGGATGCGTAGCTTGTTGGTTGCTCACAAGCTTTCCGAACAAACACACCATTCTCCAGCTTCCATTCCATGGGGAACTCACCAGTCACCTAGGAAGAATTGTAATCTTCCATTTCTCGAAGACGGCAGTTGTGGCATAGCTTTGCGATGGCGCCATAGGTCACTTCATCGTGACCAGGAGACGTGCGTCTCTTTGAGTCAGCAGTAGCTTTAGATAGCTTCAGCTGTGAAAGGCTGGTCCAACGCTGGCACTGCCACCTGTGGGATGCTTGATTGACTATCTACAGATAGTGCCGAAGGCCCTGACCCACTACAGCAGTCTGCAGTATTCGTGTGAGATTTCTTTTAGGGGTTTTCTTTCATGCAGAGAGAGTGCAGCGAAGAGGTGAAGCTCCTAGAGTGGAGTGCGCATGCGATCCTCCAAATGTTGGATAGTGGCTGGTGCACATCCAGCGTAGAACAAAAGTCACGCCATCTTTGCCGACTGAGTTTATCAAGGTAGAGCCGAACATGGCGTTGTGCCCGTCGGTTGGCACGAAGGTCGTCAAGGTTTTTTGTCCGCAGTGCTTTCCTTTCACCAAGCCTGCAAATAGCGCACAGCCTTTCAAATGCCTCCTCATTTGAAGCTTGCCTAGCATTTTAGCTGCAATTCGTGCACTTTCTCTCACTCAGCGAGCCATTGTCGATACTAATTCCTCATTCCGGGTTGCGTCAGTAATTCCCCTGCTTGCAGCGTTCTTGTATGCATCTCAGTCAGTAGATTTTATAATGAATTTCTTTGGCGCCGTCTGCACAAGGACAGCTGATATGAGGACTGGGTAATGATCACTTCGCTGTGTTCCCAAATCGGTGCACCACACAAAGTTGTGGGCAACTTAACTTGTAACAAAGGTCACGTCGATGCTGCTGGCAGTCGTCAGGCATCGGAGGTAGGTAACGCTGCCAGCATTTAGCGGCTCAATTGAATATTTTGATAAAAGTTCTGAAAGCTTGGAACCTCGGGAACATGTGTGTGAGCTGTCCAAAATTTCGTTATGAACAATGAAGTCTCTACAAATATCATAGAGAAAGGGCGCCCTTGCTATCCCGTTTTCATGCCTTGGAGCGTGGAGTGGCCTGTCTGGTTCAACGTATACTCCAATGAGAGTGTACTGTTGTCGGCCAGTTACTCTTACGGCGCACACGTATTCCGGGATACCCTTTGAGAAGCCTATTAGCAATCTGCTGACGTCATCCGGTAGTTCTGAGTGGTGAAGATAGTATTTTCCTCGACACGTGGTTCAGTTGCTTGTCTCCTCTTCGACATGCAATTACATCCTGTGAATAAGAAGAGATTGTTGCTGGAGCGCCCCGGAAGATGGGTAATGGAGTTGTAATAAAGAGAGTTGGGGTTTGCTGCCTCAGTGGCTAGCGCTGCCGAAGGAGAGGAAGATGACAGAAGAAGACAGAAGACGAAGCTGACGAAGCTCGGGGGCGCGCTTCCGAACGCCGGCCTGCTGAGCAGCACTGCTAAGACAAGGACTGTGCCCGACCACGCTAACTGTGCGAGTTTCCACATTACACTTGGTGGAGGTGCTCCTTGTTCTCCCCGTGGACCTACGCCACGATGCCCAGGATACCAGGCTCTACCACGACTGCCGACACCTCGGTCCAACCTGCCCAGGCTGTCATCTGTTCCGGTGCCGTCCGTCAGCGCGACCCGACAATCTTCAGCGGCACTGACGACACCGACGTAGAAGATTGGCGGGCCTCTTACGAACGCGTGAGCGCCTACAACAAATGGGATGACGTCGTTAAGATCACGAACGTCATCTTCTACTTGACTGACGTCGCCAACTTGTGGTTCCGCAACCACGAGGCGGATTTTACCATCTGGGCGGCTCCCAAAACCAGCCTGACTGACATCTTCGGCCGCCCCGCTCTCCGAAAAATTCGCGCCGAACAACGTCTGCGTAGTCGTGCCCTGCTGAATGGCGAGAATTTCACCAGCTACATCGAGGACGTTGTTGACTTGTGTAAACGGCTCAATCCATCTATGAGCGAGAGTGACAAAATCGAGCACATTCTGAAAGGGATTGAGGACGACGCATTTCAAATGCTGGTGTCTAAAGATCCTCAAACCATCTCAGACGTCGTCTCTTTGTGTCAGAGCTACGACGAGCTCCGAAAACAGCGTCATGCCACCCGGCGTGTCATTTGCACGGACGACAACCTTTCGAGCTTGGCGGTAGGCGGTTCTGCTAACGATCAGTCGACCCTTCTTCAGCATATCAAGCAGTTTGTGCGAGAGGAGGTCGCCCGTCGGTTATCGCTTGTTACCTCCCAACCCGCCACAACGCCATCAATATCCCCTTCGATTCAGCGTGTAATCCAGGAGTAGGTAGCTGAGGTCCTGCCGCGCACTAATTCACCTACTCTGGTCACTGCACCGTTGACATACGCTGAAGCAGTCGTCCGGCCACGACCTCAGCCGGTTCTTCCAACTTATGCGCCGCCTGTCAACGTCTACCCTCAGCAGCAGCTCGCCCCTGCACTGCCACGCACTCACCATCCTTTGCCTCGCACCGGTCCCCGCCCTGTGAATCCGTGGCGCACCGCTGATAACCCCCCCATATGCTATGCCTGCGGTCTCGCTGGTCATGTGGCCCGCTGGTGCCGCACGCACGGATCCGGTCCTTACGACTACGGGCGCTCGCCAACGTACGACGCTTCATTTCCCTCTGTCCCTGTCTCTTCTCCTCTGCCGCCTCCGAATCCCTCTCCGCCTCGCCCCGACTCCTACAACCGAAGCCATCGATCACCGTCTCCTCGACGCCGTTCGCTCTCTCCTATGCGCCGCCGGTCCCCACCTCTTCAAGCGGAACACTAGGCACCGCAGTTCCGGAGGCAAGAACTGCGCCGTCAACGACCGTCTCAAGCCCTATGAACGTTATTGAAGTTATCGTTGAAGGTGTGACTGTTGACGCGCTTATTGACACTGGTGCTGCCGTGTCCATCATTAGTCGCAACTTGTGCCGCAAATTAAAAAAAGTGATGACGCCGCTTTCTGACCTTTCGCTTCGCACCGCCAGCGCTGACCCCATTCGCCCTATCGCAGCGTGCACTGCCCGCCTCGTCATCCAAGGCCTCCCATACACCATTGAGTTCTTCGTTCTCGCCCGCTCCTCTCATGACATCATCCTCGGGTGGGAATTTCTGCCCGCGCATCACGCCATCATTGACTGTGCACGTGCGGAAATTGATTTGTCGCCGCTGTGTGATGCTCTTGTGGACGGCTCCCCTGTTACCGCCGCGCCTATTCTCGCCGCTGACGACGTCGACGTGCCAGCTTTCTCTTCTGTTCTCGTGCGCGTGACTTGTGCTGCCCTCTCTGACGCTACTGTCCTTTATTCACCCTCACCTCTTTGTGCGCACCGCAAGTCTGTCTTGCTCCCTCATGCCGTGCTCACACTTGCTGGTGGTTGTGGCGCTCTGTACGTAGCGAACCCGTTGCCTTCCCCCACCACTTTACTTCGGGGAGAATCGCTTGGAACGGTTGATGTCATCGATCTCGACGACGCTTCTCCTGTCCTTGAAGATCCTGACGCCCATGACATCAACGCCCTCACTCCTCCCGCCGACGTCGCCGACCCGTCCTCCCCGGATATGTTTTCCCGTTCTGTCGATGCCGCTCTACCACCTCACCAACGCGCCCAGCTCATCGCTTTGCTGCAGCACTTCCGCGCATCCTTCGACTCTCCTCAAGCACCGTTGGGTCGTGCCGCAGCGGTTCGCCACCATATCGAGACTGGCACCCATGGGCCCTTGCGCCAACGCCCTTACCGCGTCTCCTCCGCCGAGCGCCGCATCATTGGTGAACAGGTGAACGACATGCTACATCGTGGCCAGATCCAGCCCTCTCACAGCCCGTGGGCTTCTCCGGTCGTGCTCGTCAAGAAAAAGGACGGATCCATTAGATTCTGCGTCGACTACCGCCGGCTAAACAAAATTACTCGGAAGGACGTCTACCCCCTGCCTCGTATAGACGACGCGCTGGATTGCCTGCAGGGAGCGGGGTACTTTTCTTCGTTGGATCTCCGCTCTGGGTACTGGCAGGTGCCGATGGCCGACGTCGATCGCCCGAAAACAGCTTTCATCACGCCTGATGGACTGCATGAATTTAATGTGATGCCCTTCAGTCTCTGCAACGCGCCTGCCACTTTTGAGCGTATGATGGACAACATCCTCAGTGGCCTTAAATGGCAGACATGCCTCTGCTACTTGGACGACGTTGTCATCTTCTCCCAGAATTTTGCGTCTCATCTTCTTCGCCTCGAGAGTGTTCTTCGCTGTCTCAGTGACGCTGGCCTGCAGCTAAACTTGAAAAAGTGTCGCTTCGGCGCTCGACAGCTGACTATCCTAGGCCACGTCGTGTCCAAGGATGGTGTACTGCCGGACCCTGCCAAGCTCCGCGCAGTTGCTGATTTCCCGAAGCCCACATCCCTGAAAGAACTCAGAAGCTTTCTTGGCCTTTGCTCCTACTTTCGCCGTTTCATCAAGAATTTTGCTGCCGTTATCGCCCCGCTGACGCAACTTCTCGCTGGTAGCCACGACTTGTCGGCTTGGTCCCCTGCATGCGACGAAGCTTTTGCAACGCTGCGCCAGCTCCTCAGCTCTCCTCCGATCTTGCGCCATTTCGACCCTTCCGCGCCAACAGAACTGCGCACAGACGCCAGCGGCATTGGTCTTGGTGCCGTTCTAGCTCAGCGGAAGCCTGGTTTCAATGAGTACGTCGTTGCTTACGCCAGCCGTGCGCTCACAAAAGCGGAGACTAATTATTCCGTCACAGAAAAAGAATGTTTGGCGATTATTTGGGCGATCACAAAATTTCGTCCTTACTTATACGGGCGCCCGTTCGATGTCATTACCGATCACCATGCCCTTTGTTGGCTGTCGTCACTCAAAGATCCATCTGGCCGCCTCGCTCGTTGGGCTCTGCGTTTACAAGATTACGACATACGGGTCATATATCGTTCCGGTCGTAAACACTGCGACGCCGACGCTCTCTCGCGCTCCCCTGTGACCTCCTGAGCCTGACCCACCATCTATTTCCGGCCTCACACCTTCTCTCGACACTATTGATATGGCTTCTGAGCAGCGCAAGGATCCTTGGATTACTTCTCTTCTGGATTTCCTAGCCAACCACTCAGCGCGCCTCCCTTCTCGAGCGCTCCGACGTCAAGCCCATCACTTTGCCTTGCGCGACCAGCTGCTGTACCGTCGGAACTACCTCCCCGATGGTCGCAAATGGCTGCTCGTGATTCCAAGGCATCTCCGCTCAGCCATTTGTGCTAGTTATCATGATGACCCGCAATGCGCTCAAGCCGGTCTCCTGAAAACTTTTACCCGCCTACGCCTTCGGTATTATTGACGGGGCATGTAACGTTTCGTCCGCCAGTACGTACGCTCTTGCCTGGAATGTCAGCGTCGCAAGAACCCACCACCGCACTCACCTGCTCCTCTGCAACCTTTACCGTGTCCCGCCCGGCCATTCGACCGTGTTGGAATAGACCTTTATGGCCCTCTTCCCATCACTGCCGCAGGGCACCGCTGGATCATCGTCGCCATTGATCATCTCACGCGCTATGCCGAAACTGCCTCGCTGCCAGCTGCGACGGCCTCTGACGTAGCCGGTTTCATACTTCAGAACCTCATTCTTCGTCACGGTGCGCCTCAGGAATTGCTCAGCGACCGGGGTCGCGTCTTCTTGTCCGGCGTCGTGGAAGCCCTCCTTCGGGAGTGTCATATCGTTCACCGCACGACGTCTTCGTACCATCCGCAGACCAACGGCATGACCGAGCGCTTTAACCGGACCCTCGGCGACATGATGACCAAATACATTTCTGCCGATCACTCAGACTGGGACCGCGTTCTACCTTTCGTTACATACGCCTACAACTCTGCAACGCAAGCCACTACTGGTTTTTCTCCGTATTTTCTTCGGTACGGACGCGAGCCTTCCTCCATCATGGACACCATACTCCCTTACCCCCCCGATTCGTCCGAATTTACCACCGTCTCTCAGGCCGCTGCGCATGCCGAAGGATGCCGTCAACTCGCCCGTTCCTTTACTTCACAGGACCAGCACCGTCAGAACAGCTCCCGCGCCTCTTCTCCCGGTCTGCCGCCGCATTATCCTCCGGACTCCTTGGTTTGGCTTTGGGTGCCCTCCTCCAGCCCAGGACAGTCTACAAAACTGCTGAGCAAATACCAGGGCCCCTATCGCGTTGTTCAGCAGACATCGCCAGTTAATTATCCTGTGGAGCCCATCACGCCTTCGTCGGACCATCGCCGCCGCGGCCGTGAAATCGTGCACTTCGACCGCCTGAAGCCCTACTACGACCCAGCTCTCGTCTCGTGCCCTTAGGCCGCCAGGATGGCGCCTTTTCACCCCGGGGGTATTGTAATAAAGAGAGTTGGGGTTTGCTGCCTCAGTGGCTAGCGCTGCCGAAGGAGAGGAAGATGACAGAAGAAGACAGAAGACGAAGCTGACGAAGCTCGGGGCGCGCTTGCGAACGCCGGCCTGCTGAGCAGCACTGCTAAGACAAGGGCTGTGCCCGACCACGCTAACTGTGCGAGTTTCCACATTACAGAGTGATTAATATGTTACCTGTGAAGTGGCTACTGGGATGTCCATCGTCCGTGACATTTTATTATCACCTCAGCCGTACTGCAGGCTTGGCTCTGGGTGGAGATAGTTTCTGGGAGTCGGCTTGGTGCGGCAGTGGTCGCCAGTTTGGGCGTCAGGGAGCATTGTGCTGGTGGCCGTGGAGGCCCTTGCAGGGCATCTGCATAGGTCTTGGTAGTGCCAGCGTGAATGGTGTAGGGAAGATGCTTGCGAGAGGAGTGGTTTGGAGTGGTTGCGGGGGTTTCAGGGCTGTTGCCCGACAGATGGCTTGGTGGTGGGTCACGAGGTTTCGCCTTTGTAGGGCGCTGTGCTCGGCCTTGATCCTGCTGCTTGCGGACCGGGCAGGTGTCGGCGAAGGTAACGTGGTCATTTTGACAGTGCAGGCGCCAGGGCGCACAGGGATAGGCAGCGTTCGAGTACACAAGGTTGGTCGTACAGATAGGGCAGACGGCTTTGGTGGAAGGACACTGGAACTGTCTGTGCCCATACTGAAGGCAGCGAAGGCAGCGCAATGCCCGGGGACGGTGTGGGTAGCACCGGTACGCTATGTGTTCGAAGGGGATTGTTCGTGGGACGGTGCGACCCTCAAACGTAACAAGGACGGTGTTTGTGGCCCTCCACAAGGAGCTGTCCTCTCTCATATTCTCTTTAACCTAGGCAAGGTCCCGCTCGTCCGGGCCCTAGCCGATATTCCCAACCTTCATTTCGTCTTCTATGCAGAAGATCTCACCTTGTGGGCCACCAATGACTCACTGGGAGAGGTCCAAATCACACTCAAATATGCACTTAACACCATTTCCTCACACCGACCAGAGGACGTAGGACGGATCGACGCCAGGGGGCTGAGGGAGGATTCCGTCGGCAGCAGACCCCAAGCACTCCTTTCATTACATAGCTATGAGATAGGTGCTGACAATAGTTTCTGAGAGCACATTCCCCAGCGTCAATGTAAGCTTTAAACCTCTTCGTTTTTTGTGTCCTGCAAAACGAAATGAGCGTTGTATAACAGATCCCATACGGTGACAGTGCACTGGCCATTCAGGGAGCATTGTCATCGCCCGTATTATTAATGAGTAGCGTCGGTGCCGATGTTCACCAGTCAGGCTCATGCGGACCTAACGCTGCGTATGTCGTGGGGCCCTTTGTGTGGCACTGCAAAGATTCCAAACAGGTTGTGCCTCATCGCAGTATAAGATGCACCATGTGACGGACAGCGTGGAGAAGCACGCGTCGTTTGGAACTCCGAAGGTGCTTGCAGAGGAACTTATGTTTCTTGTACTTTTTTGCTTGTATTCAAGCACTCTTCACATTTTTTTCTTGGTAAGCGGGAGTACAGTCTGCTGTGATATAAAATCATTGCCAAGTTTTTCCTTTTAGAATACTGACGTGAAATTGATTTTTGCTTAAAAGCAAGAAGTAGCTGCAAAAATTAACAAGATAACTTTTAGTAATACATGTACAACATAATTGCAGGAAGCGCTAAGAAAAATATCGTATTTGACTAACAATAAATCTGTTATGCTAGACTTTTAATTTCCATGAACGCACGTCCGATTTGCGAAGCACATAACAATCCGGTGTTTGGGATGTTTCCTTTCAGCCGCCGTTCCAAATGCGTGTCTAGTATTTGTTATGCGCGCCGTCGGTGTGACGCTTTTTATCGCTTTGTAAGAGTACCAGCCTACCTACGTCAACTTCCTTGCATCGGCTGCGAATAAAACGGCTCTCCCGCTGTTTTCTGTCTCCATTACACCAATTTGGACTGCTACCTGCCGAAGGAGGATACGATAGGTGCTTTGATGTACCTTCCTTGTTGCATTGAAGCACCCTGTTGATAAGAGGCGGCGCAAAGCAATCTACCACGTTTTAATGCGTTGACACAGAAGCCCTATCGTGAAAAGGCGGTGTCCTCCGCAGTGTTGTGCAGACTTGCCACGTGCCGCTGGACGGGTGTCAGATGCCAACTGCCACCCCCTGCCTTTGTTGGCAGGTGGCAAAATGGAGAGAGGGAGATTCCCCTCCCCACTTGTAGGGGCGAGGAAGGTGAGACCTGAACATGGCTGCCACCTGGAGAACGCGAAACCAAAAAATTGCTAGAATTGATGACAACTAAAATAAAATAAATACTAATAAATATCAGAATAATGCATCAGAAAATGGGAAAAGAAGTATAAGCAGTTAAAAGCACAAAGCCGAATACTAACTCATTCTGATCAGAAAGATAGGCACTCCCATAATTTTTTTAAAAAACTAAGCACCACGGCAAGGGGTCATCGCTTCACGCCAGTGGGCTGACCATGACAATTGGCTCTAACCCGAGCTCAGAAATACCTAACGAGATTCTTGCAGGCGATAGCTTCGATGATTGCCAACTGTAGGGCATTGTCAAAAATTAGCAACTACCGAACGCTCGTCACTGATACGCACTGCAAGCACCCTGCGGTACTATTTCTTCATAACGACTTCACATAGGGCATATGAGAGTGTAGCTCCACCGTATGGTAAACACGGTAACTACGTACGGCAACTGTTGCAGTACGGCGAATGTGACTAGGAAAGCCAGGCAATAGTAGCCACGGCAACGCGCGACATTATTTGCCGTAAGGTTGCCGGCTACGCTAAAGCTGTCAATTTATCCTTCAATGGCGGCCCTATATCAACGGCAGTCCTGTATCCTCTTATTGAAGTATATTTATATAGTGGCAGTATTAGAATCGAATTAATTGTTTGAAAATTTTTGGCCTATAGGAGCGTGGAGAAAGCGTTGACTATTATTCTGAGAGATCGTTTTGTAATTTGTAAAGTTTGCTAGCATTTGAAAAGGTAGCCTTTTGCCACACCAAAAAAGATTAACTATTGACGGAAGACCATAATGAGTAGTAAATTGTTTCCTTCACAAGTTACGGAAAAAAGTAACGTTGTGTGGATAAAATGCCGACAACCTTCGTTTGTTTATCATAGACTCTATATGTTTATTCTAGGACAACTTCTCAATGAAGTATAGTGTCAGGCTTTTAACATCACAAATAAGCTCAATTTTAGCTGAACCTAGAGAGAATAAAAATTCTGGTATCTTAGAAAGCTTATTTCTGAGCCGCAATAGAACTGCTTTCCTTTTATTACTGTTGATTAGTAAAGAACTAATGTTATTCATTCATAAAGGTTTGGTTTGGTTTATGGGGTTTAACGTCCCAAAGCGACTAAGCCTATGAGAGACGCCGTAGTGGGGGGCTCCGGAAATTTCGACCACCTGGGGTTCTTTAACGTGCACTGACATCGCACAGTACACGGGCCTCTAGAATTTCGCCTCAATAGAAATCCAACCGGAATGCAAACAATTTTTCGGTTGCGCAACGAGATAAGATTATGAGTAGATTAAAAAATTTTCTGGTGTCGTTGGCATATGTATAAAAGCACATTTCTTGTCTAGACTAATAATGTCGTTTGTGCATAGGTGAACAATAGTGCACCCAAAATGCCACCTTGAGGGATAAGAGCTCGTGCAGATTTAACTTCGGAAAACTGCGGAATACCTGCGGAATAGGGCAGGCTAAGTAAGAATGGAAGACATGAAGAGCGTCCCGAAAACCAGAGGTGGGGCTTTTATTTATTAGTCATATTTGATCGAGTCTAACGCTTTCCAGAAGTCGCTAAGTATGCCCAGAATAAGCTCTGTTTTCCAATCTAAAATTGTTTTTTTTTCTCTCTAAAAGGACGGCGCTCTCTGTCGATCTACCTTTCCTGATACCATGCCAGTATGAGGTTATTATGTTGTTTTTTTAAAAGTCTGAGATTAGTTTAGTGATTACCTTTCCTAAGCATTATAAATAGCTATAGAATAGATATGGAGCAATAATTTGTAGTCGTTTTTGTCGCCTCCTTAATGAATAATCGAGACTCTCGCGCTAACTGCATGCGTTTGAGAAATACTCCTTTTTTCTAGGCAAACCGTCAATAGTATACCAGTACTGGGTTGATTACATGAATGACATATTTAAAAGGTTGTACCTTGAAATCATCTGAACCACGAAACTTGACTTGCTGTTGTGAAAGGTTGTTATGCAACTTTCAATTTTATTGTTATCCTTTGGCGAAAGATACTCATTTTAAGGGTTATGAAAATCGAGGCATTCGGAGCAACCATGATCGAGGGTATATTGCTGTCTACAGAAAAGTATTCAATAAAACACCGATATTTTTTTATATAGGATATCATCACCTAGAGTGACCGTGCACAAGTTCTTGTGTCTCTTGGAGGATTAAAAAATTGTTAATTTCCTTTCACACGATGTCACTTCTTTTATTACCGGCCGTGGTGGCTGAATTTCGATGAAGGCGAAATTCTAGAGGCCCGTGTGCAGTTTGATGTCAGTGCACGTTAAAGAACCCCAGGTGGTCGACATTTCCGGAGCCCTTCACTGCGGTGTATCCCTCATAGACTGAGTTGCTTTGGGACTTTACTCTGCAATGAACCAAAACAAACCAAACTTCTTTTTTTGTATTGCAGTTAAATATTTTATTCATATTGTCATGGCTTCGCGCAGGTATTATGTTGCCTGATTTCAGTGTGTTTTAAAAGCCGCGAGATGATCGGAAGCTCGAGAAGACAGAAAAACGGTTATTGTTTGTCTCCTAGCTAAAAATCGTCGTCTCCTAGTTTAGTTAAGACACTGATCAAATTGAAATACTGGACTGAAAAACTGAAACGATATGTGCTTGGCAAACGGCACTGACTTTACAGCGCTGCAAGCCTTTACATTGAAAGGTGTTTGCGCCTCTTGTTGCAGCGCCTGGTAGGGAAAGCAGTCATTAACGATGAATAGGATGATACCTCTTCCTTTAGCAGAGTGAAAATTTTGTCCGGTTGGTGCATAGCGAGGAAATGTGAACAGAAGAGTGTGGGGACGGGACAGAGGGTAGACACAAACGAGCACAGCGCTTCATTTGTGCCAGCTCTCGTAACAACACTAAAACTGAACCAGTGGTACCCCCCACTCTATAAACCAGTGCTCCCACTGCCTAGAAACAGCGATAACTTTTCACATGGTGTGGGCATGCCAATTCAATCCTGCTACAGACAGACTTCCGAATCCCAATTCGGAGCAGTGGGAGGCCATTTTGCACAGCGAGGACCCCGACTAGCAACGAGGGCTGGTTCGCAGGGCCCACGTTGTGGCGTAGGCCAGTGGGCTGCCGGTATAAGCGGACCACCCAGGGCTTCAGTAATTGCCATTGTTTAAATAATGTTTTCAGTAATTCAATCTCTGTACTGTCCCTGCGCTATTCTGTTCGTACTTCTTTCTTTTCTTTAAGTTAGCGCATACTCGGGATACTTCGAAGATATGCTGATCGATCGCTGTTAACACGTCCTCTGTCCTGGCTCTCGCTGCCTCTATACCTCGCCCTTGAACCCTAGTGCCTAACAATGTTAGACTTCAAGTATGCTATCTTGCCCGAATTTTCAGCCAGAACAACTATTCCAGCTTAAGCTCGGGCTCCGCTATAATGAGAAACATAACCACTGTTCATCAAAAGAGAATTATACGATATGCAGAAAAGTGGCCACATTCACGACCTAGAGGGGAAACCCGAACTGTAACAGTATGGTTGTGTTATAGAGTGCTGCTCTCCGAGTCAGCCTAGATAGAATTTCGCTTCTTTTGAAACTTCCTGGTGAGCTCGAGCTTGTTTGATGAAGCTGCCAACCTCGCGTAAGCCAAGCAGACTCCTTTTCTTGATGTGTTAAAATAAATAAACAACAGACGAGAAAAACTACCTCTCTGACGTTTGAAAAAGGCCGTTGTAAATGCGGAGCGGTAGGCGTTTAACCCGCTCGTCAAGTGACACTGACGATGAAGACTTTTGTTCAAAGGGTGAATGGCAATTATTGGCGGGGACACATAAGCTCCGCCCTAATGGTATGACCCGATAGCGTAATGGACTAATTAATATATATGCAGAATGTCATTCACTACTTTGCATTCAGCCGCAGCGGTGCCTGAGTGGTTATGGCACCCGGCTGCTCATCCGAAAGACACGGGTTTGATCCCGGCCGCAGCGGTCACGTTTCGATAGAGGCGCAATGCTAGAGGCTCGAGTACTGTGCGATGTCAGTGCCCGTTCTAAGCAACAGGTGGTCAAAATTACTACGGCGTCCCTCAAAGCCTGAGTCGCTTTGGGACATTAAACACCATAAACCAACCAAACTATCATCTTTAAGTTCTCAAAAGGATCACTTCCCATTCTGTTAATTAATAGTATCCAGTTTCCTCGACGATGTTTCACTCGCTTTTCATGCCAACGCAATTTCTTACTACCGAAGCCTAGAACTAAGTACGGTAAATTCACAGTAAATGTCTCTGTCTCATTTTTGTGGAATTCATTACCATTTAGTATAAAGCATTCACCCAACATCCATACTTTCAATCGTAGTTTCCATATTTTTCTTCTATCGAAATAATTTTTTTTCCAAAGACCATATGGGGCACTCATTAAATTGTTCTCCTCTCTTTATGCAATTATGTAGATTTACCCTACTCATGTCTCGTTTGCAGTTGTACCTTATTGCTTTTTCGCGTCTTTTACTATTTTTTTGTAATCTATTTCAATTTTATCCGCTGTTATTTGTGCATAGTGATTTTTTGTAAGTTTGTAACAGGAGGTCCCCTGTGCAGCCTGTGGCTTTGGGACATCCACCTGTATTTAACAAATACGTGTACGTACTGTTTGTTCGTTTAAATAAACTGATTGTGAAGTTCTGACTCAGAAATTCAAGGCCACTACGCTACTGAATTTCCGCCTGGACGCTTTACTCCTAACCAAAACCAGTCGGAGAGACCCTCAGCGCCAGCACGCACGACTCGTCCCAATTTTTGAACACTTTTCGTTGCGCATCGCCAGTCAGCGCTGCTAACCCTAAACATGGTCGCCTCGACTCCCCCGGCGTTGCGTAGCAGCTGCGACGCTGAGTCGCGCTGTCGACCACCTGCGCTTCACCTGCACCTCATCTGAGACACCTGCACCACATGGCGACGGCACATGGACCGCTCTCGAAATGAAACGATGCTATCGTCGACCGAGTCCTCCAGAGCAACCTCAACCAATGGCCACGTCTACACCAGACCCGGGCACTTCACCGTCGCCTAGTCTGCAACAAAAAGGCCGCCGTCCTCCACTCACACGGAAGCGCCCGCGTCCCCGCCTACCCCCGGAAGACCTCAAGGTAGTCCTCCGCCCACAAGGCCTTTTAGACCTCCAGGTAGTTGGCCCCCTTCAGGCTGGCTCTGGCCACCTCGGAAGCCGCCAAAGCAGACACACACCTGACTCTGACTGCTGAGCAAGTGCGCATTCACTCCACTAACACACTGTCACCGTAAGTATACACCTGGCCGTACTCGTGCCTTGGCCTCCGCTCAGGTCCGCGCCATCACTATCAACACTGCTTCCACCTCCAGGGCTGCTTACGTCCCCGCCCCTGACAACTCGGTGCGGACAATCGCCTACCGCGCCCACAGCTACGAAAAATGCATGGAAATTCTGGCGGAACTTCAAGCCCTCAAGCTTGACTTCCCAATCGTCGCTTCGCGTCGTATGGTACAATCACGTCATTTCGATATCACTCTTGCTAACAGCCAACTGCCCAAGTATGTTCGCAACTTAAGCTTAACTTTCGAGGTGTTCCCCTTCAAAGACCGACCAGAAGCCTGTTAGAACTGCCGCAAGCTAGGACTTCGGACGGACGTCTGCCCACAGCCACGAAAGCCCACCTGCAAACTCTGCGGCGTTGCACATGAACCATCACCAACTAGGCAACCAAACACCTGCCAAGCCTCGTGCATCATTTGCAAAGGCTCACACCTGACAGGTACCAAGACTTGTAACTTTCGCTTCGTGCCTACAGCTCGTCGCACATACAACTCCTCCTCAACTGCTTTTGATACGAGTGCAGATACCTCGTCCACCGATCATGAATCCTGCTCGAGTAGTCGGCATTGTCGCCACTTGCGACAGCCCCCACGAGATGACTCCTTCCCACCCTTGCGAGGCAGCAGCTCCAGCCGGAGGGGTAGCAGCCGCTCCTCCTCCAGCACCCGGAATCTTCTACACATTCACCAAGCCAAAACTGAGGATAAGCCCGCCAAGTAAGTAGAATGGAAGACCTCCTCGAACCCTCAGGTAAGGAAGCTGGCAGACGCAGTCAGAAAGCTACAACTCCAAAGGGCGCAAGCTGACGCCAAAATTCACAGCCTCCAACCAGCGCAGGAAAATTCTCGTTTACAACCAACACAAGCAGCTTGTGCTCTTGTCTCTCCCCCTACCATCCCCCACCCCCCGCCTCAAGCTCTGACCAGCCCCCGCGTACCAAACGCAAAGCATCAGCCCCACGAACCACAAACGTGGACCGAGAGTAGCAGCCATAGAGGCCCACTACACTTATCTTGAGCACCTCTTCTAAAAACTGACAAAACTGACCTCTACCATCGACCAGCTCCAGAGTAGCACTAATGCCAAAGCGACTGCAGTGCACGCCCTTACAATCGTTTCGACCAACTTACGCCACCTATTCAGGTACTTAATCTCGCAGACTTCCCTTCACATGCATCCACAACCGACTCGCCCACAGTTCCCGAAAATGCCGCCACTAGAGTGCCTGCCAGATCCATTATCAAACCCGCTGTAGCGCTAACACAGCGCCCTACCCCCTACCCCAAACGCGATGGCTAGAGCACCACTTGTTGCCTGCTTAGGTAAAGTCATGGAACATGTTATCCACCACAGACTCCATGTCTTCACAGACAAGGAGAACCTTCTTCCTCCCTCTATGATAGGTTTCCGTGCAGGCCTTTCTGCCCAGGACATCATGTGGTAAACCCAACATGACACACTTAATAGCGGCTCCACTCGTGCCACGCGCACGATAATCGGTCTTGATGCAAGCAACGCATTTGACAATGTGTTGCGCGCATCTATTCTGAACAATCTCTCACAACTCAATGTCGGGCACCGCACCTACAGCTAAATCGTTAGTTTCCTTCGTAACCGCAGCGCAGAAATCCACACTGGAGACCTCTGCGGGGATGCCATCTCCATGGGCACAGGGCGGACCCCCAAGGAGCCGTGCTTTCCCCTTTTCTCTTTAACGTCACCATGTGGGGCCTCCCACCCGCTTCTAAACAACATCGCAAATATCAACCACCTTATTTATGCTGATCACATCTCTATATGGACTTCCACCAATTCTGATGGAGAAACAGAGGAGCCCCTTCAACAAGCAATCTACACTGTCGCCACCTTTCTCCAAGCCAACGGACTCTCCTCCTCCCGTACAAAATCAGAGATCTTAGTAATTCGCGACAGAAGAACTCGCAAATCGAACACAAATGCCTCGGCTCCTATTCACCTCTACATTGACGTGCACCATATTCGTTCAGTCCCCACCATCCGAGTACTCGGCATGCTGGTACAAACACACACAACTCGGAAACCCTAAAGCGCCTCAGTACCAGTGCGGCACATATAATTGGTCTCATGCGACGCATCTCCACTCGCCATAGAGCCAAGCAAGAAGCTGACATCTGTCGCCTTTCCCAAGCCTTCCTCATTAGCCGCATCATCTACACTTACCCTTATTATCACCTTATAAAGAAATGCATAAAAGTGGTAGACAGTGTCATCCGTATGGCCTACGAGGCAGCCCTCGGGCTGCCCTCATAAGACAGTACACAACGCCACCTTCAACTCGGCGTCCACAACATTCTCAAAGAGTTGATCGAGGCCCACAAGATAGCTGAAATCCACCACCTCTCACCTACCGTTCATGGTCGCTATATTCTCAACAAGTTACATATAAACCCTATGGGCGACTTTAACTCCCCCCACACCTTACCACAGGTATTTAGAGTCGTCTGGTGGTCAAACCCCTGCCAAGGAATTACCTGGATGGCATGGCACATGACGGTGCCTTAAAGCCCAAGCCCTAGATACAACGTACATACATGGATGACACCCACGTAGTATGTGTAGGCGCCACAAAATACAATAAGAATACCTATATAGCATATGTTGCTAATCATTGTGCAACCCTGCTTAACGCAGCTGCGACGCGGGTTTCTTCTTCCACTGCTGGAGAAGAAGTTGCGATAACGCTGGCCATCGCTCACCCTGCCACTCGCACAGTCCTTAGCGGCTCCAAAAACGCCATCCGCAGCTACACCAACAACTAACTCCATTTGCCATGCCGCGGCACACATCCTCAAAGACTGCGTCCCTCCGCGACAGATCAGCCTAGTCTGTCTTCTTGCTCATGCTGGGAACTCCGGGAACGAGGGAGTCGACCACTTAGCCCGAGATTTTGCGAACCGTGTGGCCGATGCGCCCTCCTCCCCGGACACCTTGGAGGAGACTCCTCAGACCTACGCTGAAATTACCAAACTATACATAGAACAATACCGAATATACCCTCCCCCAATCCTGCTCCATCGATTGCAACTTATTCGCTTCTCAGTCACACCCCTTTGGCGCTCATCCCCAACGGTGAACTTGACCCTTCCTTCCCAAATTGTAACAATGGTAACCCCGGTACACAGGCTCACATCTTATGGGGGTGCACGAAACAACCGCCCCACACGCCTTACTGCCAGTTCTCACAGAAGAGGGATGGAATGGACTGCTCACAACTGCAGACAAATTGCAACAAGTCGCTCTCATGCCGCCTCACTAAGCCGCATTATTTCCAGTTACGGCGATAAAATTTATTCACTCACTCCTGTTCCAGTCAGACCAAAGGATATCCCAGGCGTCTTCCAAAGGCAGGCATAGGCGGCAAAGAGGTGCAGTTTTGGTCAAAAGTTTTAAGTCCAAAGGCTTTACGCTTCAGCCGCATAACAGAACAGAGTCATTACGGCACAATTAAACACCGAATCACCTTGAAATGCTAGCGGAAGGCTGCTTCTTGCAGTAGACAAGCTTCCTGCTTGACCTGTGTTTTGAATGATCCGCTAAACGGAGCATTCTGGGAACATTCATTTCGCTGCAGCTAAACGCTGTGGCCTTAAGACTTTTGACCATTACTGTACATTCCTTTTATTTCCTGCATCTTTACACTTGGCACACTCCGCTAAGACGTACGCCCGCCTGCTTTAACGTGGCAAAATGGGGAAAGCGAGGATGAAAGGCTGTGTACTTTCTGCTGCAAGACAGACGATCGAGGGGTAGGCGGAGCAGCGGAGAAGTCTCCAAACGGTAGAAGTATATCGTGTCCTGTCAAACCTATTCTGCTGAGTGGCCGGGGTAGTGGCTTGCGAAATTATGAAGCCTTCTTAACCGCATTCTTAAAGCAAATTCGATAGCATTTGGAACTTGCCCTATCCCCAGATATTCCAAAGAACCTCCAAAATTTTGGAAGGAGGCCCACCCGGCAAATGATTTGGTTTGGTTTGGTTTTATGGGGTTTAACGGCCCAAAGCGACTAAGGCTATGAGAGACGCCGTAGTGGAGGGCTCCGGAAATTTCGACCACCTGGGGTTCTTTAACGTGCACTCACATCGCACAGTACACGGGCCTCTAGAATTTCTCCTCCAAAGAAATTCAACCGCCGCGGCCGGGATCGAACCCGCGTCTTTCGGGTCAGCAGGTGCATTCAGGTAGATTATTGGACAGATTAAGGTGCGTCGGTTAGTATAATCCCATACAATAATCCAACAGAAAGTACTTGTATATAGTCCTTAGATTTTCAAATTTGGTGGTGCTGATGACGACACGATCCTCTCGACTAATCAGAATGTTTTGTATAGAAAAAACTTGGTGGTTTTTGCAAGACGACAACCTAAATGCGCAATAAAATCGCTGCGAACAGCTGCGCTGTGCTGCCAGTGGTCACCCGGCGGTGGGCGTCGTAATTTTGGACCAAACGAGCGAGTCTGTCCGCTGTGTCGAAAGTTCCCTTCTGCACCAATATGGAACGCGAATGATTGAATGGCAACATTTATACCAGCTACTGAGAGATCCTTTTGAATAGAGCGAGGGGTGTAGTTGTTCGCAGGTGGTTGAAAGCTCAATTTTTTGCTTACCGGACGAAGGAAACAAAGATATGTAATTTTCAACGCATCGTTTCTGGCCCCAGGGCGAGAAAGTAGTTTCTATTACTTTTGCGTCATTGTCACCAGCACCTGTTGATCAGGTTAGACTCAAATGGTCAAGCATTTTCATGTTGCCATAAGGTTCAAAAGTGACACCAGGCATAGCCAGACTCCTCGGCAGCACAGACAGCATTGTGTCCTGCCGAGCACAGGCTTGTTGTTGTCTAGAGTGTATGCCATGAAGGCTTGGTAGATGACGAAGCAGGTCATCTGCGTCAAGCAGCCTGCTGCATCAGGATTACATACAGAGAACCAACCCCCCACCTTGCGGGGCGCCCCGCTTCTTCTTCAAGACTATTTATAAAGCCGGACACCGCGACGGTTGCTTGCCTCGTCAGGGCATCAGATACAGCAGTGTCTTCAGTCGAGCCCCCGTATGTTTAGTTGCATATGCTGGTTAGACGTAACGCTCGTCCCGTGCACTGTCTCGTGTGTGTGTGTGTGTGTGTGTGTTTCGCGCAACTGCCATGTATGACGTAACCTCCAACTTTCCTGATTTCTCCTTTTCTTTGCTGCTCCCTCTGCTGCAATGTTTACTTTTGTGTTCAGGGCCCTACCAGTGGCCACTGGGGAAGGCGATTGTTTCCAAGTTTTCGGCTACGCTGAATCCGCCATGCAGTGTGCTTAAGGCCTTAATAGCTATCATTTTGGAACGTCTGCTGGGATAATTGAACCTGCGTACAAGACGAAAATTTAAAGGTCGCTTAATTATTGTTACCTGCTGACGATGCGTTAGCATCAGATCTTTAAGTCTTTTCGCACCAATGATAATATAAGTTCTTGATTATTGTTGCTTCTACTTTTAAATTTTCGACCCACACTGCTCATCTAAACAAAATATCTGTTCTGCATTTTAGCACTGAATAAAGCCCGTCCATAATTTCCTTCTAACCTTCTTTTATCTTAATTCGTAATATGCTTTCGTGCTTCGAGAAGTCACTCACGGGATTGTTTAATGTGGATATACTTACCCTTGCCATTTATCGTCTCCATAACATTTACCAAACCAGGCAATCCGCACTATAACCCGCAGCTGTTTTTCTTCTAATATTGCTTCATTATTACATGAGCAGAACATTTTCTAATTTTATCCGTCCTCCAGCCTTTTAAGTACCACCTAGGAATCATGTTCTTTAAGCTATTAAATAACGCCCTACATTTTCAGCTCATCGATCCCTTCCTGTACACCGACAGTTGTACCAGATTTGCAACTAGTAACAATTTTCTACTGCTCAAAGTCCACATCAGGTATAGGAAAATGACGTCGTCTTCTGCAACCATTTCATTCTGGAACTCACTGCTATTAATACTGAAAACCTCAATTTTGTTTCCTCTATTCAAAAATAACATAAAGGCATTTTCGCTGGATTGCAGATGTGTTATTCTTTTACAAGCGTCTTACACGTGTTATTGTGATGACAGATTTTGTTTTTGTATCCAAACACTGATGTTATTTTCTATAATTTATAACCATCCACTGACTATCCTGTTATTATTTTTTAGTTTTAATCATCTATCGAGGGTCCCGGTAAAGTCTCCTTACTACGGGACTCTCGCCTGAATAATTCTGACTTCTGCATAATGTCGAAACTAACTTTACAAAAATTTCTCGCCGTTCCGTGCAATTTTCTGCATGCCTGTCAGATGGCGCTTCCATGCGTCTTTGACCAGGTGCTTACAAGTTACAATACAAGGCCACGAAATACCCAAAGTGGCCGAATACAAATACCTCGGGATATGGCTAAACGAAGGGCAGATATACACGGAAAAGCATGAACAGGCTCTTAGGGCAAACGGACGAAGAGACGCCGGGATAATGAAACATAGGGCAATATGGGGGTACAACAAATATGAAGTACTAAGAGGTACTTGGAAAGGAATAATGGTGCCGGGACTTACTTTCGGCAATGCGGTTCTGTGCTTAAGGGCAGAAGTTCAGTCGAGATTAGACGTAAATCAGAGAGCTGTTGGAAGATTAGCACTAGGTGCCCACGGCAAGACCACAAACGAGGCAGTACAAGGGGATATGGGCTGGGCATCGTTCGAAGCACGGGAAGCTAAGAGTAACATACTGTGTGAAGAACGCCTGAAGAAATTGGACGATAACAGGTGGGCAGCTAAGGTATTTAAATATTTATACAGAAAGAGCGTTGACTCACAGTGGCGGAAAAGAGCTAGAAAACTAACCAGTAAGTATTCAGGTCATGAGGACGGAGAAAGAAAGAGCATTAAACGACAGGTTAAAAACGCAGAAGTTAAAAATTGGATGAATTCAATGGAAAAGAAACATAGTTTAGAACTATATCGATACTGGAAAAGGCAGATCAGGAAAGAATTTTTCTATAATAACTCAAGAGGCAGTGCCCTACTTTTTGAAGCTAGGTCAGGGTGTCTTAGAACGCGCAGCTACAAAAAGGAATTTAACGAAGAAGATGACACATGTGCCGTGTGTGGTAGATCTGTGGAAACAATTGAACACCTCATAATCAAATGTGATGGTATCCACCCGGATGTCGATGCAGGCGCAGTCACTCTTCCTGAGGCCCTAGGGTTTTTAAGATAACAATGGTCATGTAAATAAATCTGCAGTGGAAGTTAGCAAAAAGCGATTGGAGGATTGGTGGCTGAAAAGCAGAGATGTGGCATAAGGTTAGAATTGTAGGAAACTGTAGGTAAAGATGATGGCGATTCTTAATGGGAATTACCAACACAGTAAACAAAAAAAAATAATAAAGAAGTTGAGCATGGTGTGGGTTCCCGCCACCCCGTTTCAAAGGGGGCGCTCCTATCCATCCATCCATCCATCCATCCATTTCTTGTGGCCACTACAGTGGCCATGCGTTCGAACTTGGACTACTACGTGCAGTGCCCGCGTGCTCTAGGTTTTAAACTGACGCGCACGCACAGAAGCTGATCATAACGACGGCAACCAAAACACAACGCGTGACGATGGCAGTTTAACATGCAGGATGAAAAAGAGAACCTTGTAGATAAACTACGTTGCTCAAAGTCTTGACGTGCCGCTCTCGTTCGAGAATGGCACAGAAAGCTTCCATCATCTCCGACTTGGCAAAGACAGACTAAGTGTCCGTTATCCTAATACGATTTCATAAATGGTCTACCAGGAAGGACTAGCTAGCAAAACCAGTCTGAAGGACATTGAAGAAGATACTCGGTTTCTGGATTACTGACTGATTTGAACAAAAAAAAATAGCTTCGGCTCGCCAAACTATCGTTTCGTGCGGCCTTCCAAGGGTAGGCACTTCCTGCAAGGAAGGAACGAAACTCCCTGGTAATAATGATTGCTTCAGGTGATTATATAGTGAAAACAAAAAGCGCCCCGCCTTATGGCTCGTTCACACTTGGTCATTCGGCGGCGAGAGCGAAGAGAATCCGCCGCAATAAAGCCCAATAAAGCCCGATCGGTTCAGGACCGATTTCTGCCTCCAGAAAAATCCCGCCAATTGCCATCGGCCGATAGGCAACCTGCAGTGTAGTTTGCAGGTACATGTGGCGCCGTCTCGTGGCCGAAGAGACAAGCACTGAGTAGGCAGCTCGGCGCGGCCCGACCGGCTCCGCTTCCCGAGGAAGGCGCAAACAGCGAGTTTGTGCAGCTTTGCGGATTTTCTGGAAGCTTTACCTCGGCCATCCTACGCCATGGATGTCGGTCGCACTCGGGAAAAAAACCAACCGGAGATACTGTTGCGTGAAGGACTGTCATACCCGAGATGGGAACGGAGACGTAAAGCTGTTTCGTTTCCCTGCAAGGCCGTACGGGTCAACCCGGCGACTGAAGTGGATCGTCGCAGTGCGTCGTGTTAAGGAAGTTGCACTGGTGTTATAATTCACGTGAAGCTAAGAGGAGAAAAAAAGTATAAATGTGGAGCGGCTGAATGAAACTATAATATTGAGCGTTCATTAAATTCGCCGCTAGTAGTTCTCTTGCTTGGTATCGTCGAATTGCGGTCGCGCTCCCGCGTTGAGAAGCCGTTTTCTGGTTCTGTCAGAACAACGGTCTTCAAATCAGGATTCGTCGCGTTCGAAAGCAGGGCTCTTGGTCGCGGTTTTGTCCTATACTGGTACTCAAGTACGTGCGCTCAACGTTAGCGCGTACGTGTCGAGGTACCATGAATTAAAGGCAGCACGCCTCGCGGGGTGAGTCGCAGGTGATTAATTCAGGTCCCACTCCCGTATGTCGTTCCCTTATGTGTTTGCCCGTCTCGCGCAGATTTCCATGCTTTGCCTAAGGGGTGAATTGATTTTGCAGTGCTTTGTGTCATACAAATTTGGTTGCATTATATTTTAGTGGTGAAGACTTCTTCAACTGCAGCCCAAATGACAACACAAAAATATGTTCAAAACACTTTGTCCGTGGTGAAAACAGTACCACTGAAACGCATCCAGGTTAGCTCCCGACAAGCAAGGTCATACATGAAACTGCCCTAACATTATTAACAACCTGAATTCAGCTGTAAACACCTCGACACCGCGGGAGTCATAAAGAGGCTCACTGTGTGTTTGCTTGGACGTTCAGTCTGGGCTCGATAGATGCAATTCTTTCTGTACACCCACCACTGTTTACTGTGCTTTCGATTACACGCTACGGGAAAAATTCACATAATCACGGGTCCCGTGCATCTAAACTTTGTCCCTTTATGTTTTTCAAAATCTATTTTCCAGATCAGTTACCAATGCAAAGCGGCGAGACTGTTGCTTACACATGCACTGTACATGCACAAGTTGAACGTCGTACACGTGTTTGCCCCGCTGAGACTGACACTTCGCCGAAATTTCAGCGCCGTCCGTTTCCTTCACTGAGTGAACATGGTTGCTCTCGTAAAGGCGACATCCTTTTTAGAGCTCCGGTCGCCGAAAATACACACCGATGGCATCAATAGGCTTGAATCCGCAATATAAAACAACCGACATTTTCAAATTCCTACTGGGCATGCACGCCGCAAAGAACGACCGCCTACCCAGTACCAAAAAAACATATGGTGGCGGCGCTGTAAGCAGCGCGACAGCGGCGCCGCCTGGCTATTGCATGTTGCCTATAGCAAGGCAAGGAGGAAGTTGCAGTCCCGCGGTGAGGAACATGGCGGCGCCCTTCGAAGCAAGACCACTCGCTTTGGACTCAATTCGTCGCTGCTGCTGCTTTTTCTAGCGCATTCACATCTTTCGCTTCGTCTCATCCCACCTATAGGCAAATGTACGAGTGATAAATTTGCTTTATTTTTATGTCGAATGATGATTCTGCCGCCTCTACGCCAAAAAAAAAAAGAAGCTTCGGTTTGTTGACGGAAATGGTTCCCTTCACAACAACGAGATGGCGCAACTAGGCTGAGCCTATCCTTGCGTCTTTCTGCGTACGCTGCACTAGAAGTCGGAATGTGATAAACGGCTCAAGGCCCCGCAAAATATCTGTGTTTAGCCTGTGTAAACATGCACACGCTTGTGGTGCGTAGACAGCGTCGATTTATGTTCTTTTTCAATAAGATCTGTGTAGGCCACGAGCAGCGACGTATGTCCGGGAAGAGTGAACGAGGCTGCATTTCAGCGGCGGCGGATTTTGCTCGCTTCCGCTGCCGAATGCCCAATTGTGAACGAATTATTAAAGGGACATTGGGAAGAATTTGAGGTTGCCCAGTATCAATTGACTACCAGCTCCTAAACATAAAAGACCCCTCTGTCTTAAAACAAAGCTTTTGTAAGGTAAAAGAGAGCAAGAACTAAAATACAAGTATAGATCGATCAATCAATGGGGGGTTTCACGTCCCAAAGCGACTCAGACTATGAGGGACGCCGTAGTGAAGGGCGCCGGAAATTTCGACCACCTGGGATTCTTTAACGTGCACTGACATCGCACAGTACACGGGCCTCTAGAATTTCGCCTTCATCGAAATTGGGCCGCCGCGACCGGGGTCGAACCCGCGTCTTTCGGGCCAGCAGCCGAGCGCCGTAAGCACTGAGCCACCAGGCAGGGCAAAATACAAGTATCGCCGCCACAGGCTCATATCGAAAGTACAAGCGTGATGATAAAATAGGAGAAAAGACACCACAGATATCTGAGGCTGACAAAGGTGCATGAAGGTTACACGTTTGATCAATATGTAGGTATATAAGTTTTTTTTTAAAACCGCCAGTGCAATTTGATCACACGAGAAAGACAGCAAAAAAGACAGCCTGAACGCTGGAAGGCAAAGAAAACCTGAAATTGCCGGTGCAACCGGCGGCCAGCTCAGTTTCGGTATGTTCTGGGTTCCTTCGCGGCTCTGCGTTCTGCGTGCCCGCATGATTTCGTTATGCGCCTCGGTTTACAAAGACGGAGCAGCAAGGAACCTCACAGTGCCTCTCTAAGTGCTCCTCGCACAAAGTTTGTGCAATGGCACGCATCCTGCTATTCATACACTGAAAAGATTTTTGCGCGAAATTTGCATTGTGTAGTTGTAGTTTGGTTCACAGTTATTGTGAGTGCTATAATGTGTGCTTTCTGTTCGAGTGGCTTTTCTGTAATGACTGTTTTTGAGTGGAATGGACTATATTTGATATATGTTCATCATACTTATTTGTTGTACATTTTTCATTAGAAGTGTCTCTCCTGAATTCTGCACAAGGTTTTGTTGAAACAGATTTTATTTTGTTTAAATATTGCCACGAGCGTTGCGCACAGTTTCAAACATCATGTTGAATTGTTTTCGTTCCAAGTGCTTTGTATGCGTTTTTTCCTTAGTTTATGATTTGGTTGTTCGGAGTGCATCGCTATCAACTTTGTTATGGGGTCAGGGGACCCAGCCAGGTACCGGTTTTGTACCTTTTTTTCCCGGCCCTTAGTTTTCTCTACTGAGAACTAAAATTTTAATAAACTCAACTCAACTGCGACAAGGAAATAGATGTGTATAGCCAATGCTCAACGCGCCTCCACGTGAGGAAAGACACCGCACGGAGTGTTCGCTTCGTCAACGTACCTAGACGTTGGGTTGCATAATCAACCCTACGAGTACTATTATTACAAAATTTGAATAAGCCCGCACGTGCAAGTCGCTACACATTAGTCGTGATGGTGGCTCGGCGGTGACAGCGAGGCTGCCGACTCCTCGGCGCTAGGATTTTCTTGCCAGACTCGCCACCTCAGCCCTCAAAAGCATTGCGAGCTCTAGGGTTGGAGGTCGTTGAATGCAGGCCGCAGTTCTTTGCGAGAACTACGTTGTCGGAATCGGGAAGGGGATCCATCGTAACATTGGTGCAAACGTAAACGAAGCGACGTCGGCTGACAGATGCGTTCAATGTACGGCCGGCAGTAGTTTTCATTTCGGCTGCTGCTAGGCGGGAGCGCAGCGCTCGTTTTCAGTAATCACGCAGTCCTCGTCCCTGTTTCCACCGCTTTACGTCACTCTTCTCCTATTTCGTCATCAGAGAGTCCCGAGTTCAAACCATAGCGGCGGGAAAATGTTTTTCAACTTCGAATCGAAATCTCTTAGCAATAAATGCACCTTTCGCTGCCAGACAAGCGGCAACAAAGCTATAAAATGCCGAAATATCGGGTTTTACTAAAAAAAAAAATGAATAGCTTTGCCCTCAGTATCCCTTTATAGGTATCACGCGATAACGTCAACGGGTTAATGCCCTGTACTCAAGCTTTACCACAGCCCGCCAAACACCGAAAGAAAGGAGACTAAAACAAAACAGGCACTGACCTTTACACAACTTTACTGCAGGAAGGTTAGAATATATACGGCACGAATGCTGCAAAAAAAAAGGGAACAAGTGCGAAAACCAGCATGCAAGGCGCAAACTTGCTGCGCATGTGTCCAACAGCAATAAAACACTCTGACCAGACGAAAATAACCCTGAATGCGTTCTTATTTCCGCTATAAACCGACAGAGGCCCTTTTTAGAGTGTTTTATCGCTGTTGGACATGCGCGCAGCTAGTTCGCACCTTGTATACCGGGTTTCCTGTTTGTTTTTTTTTATAGATACGTGCCGCATGCGCGTATATTCTTCCCTTCCTGCAGTAAAGTTTAGTTGAAGTCAGCGCCTGTCTTCGCTAAGTGTCCGCAGCGCGGTTGTAAGTCTTGGTTATATACCAACCTGCCCAACTTTCTGAACTAGTTAGTGCCCGTATATGAGGAATCGGTAATTCTAAATTTTATGTTCATAGATCCCTAGGAGTCCTCATGTCACTCCTGGCACAGTGGTGCAGCGGTTAAGCTATGCGCCACTGGCCTGCGATGGCAGGTGATTTCGCCGATGGAGCTTGTGGCATCCAGGTAGCTCTTCCCGGGCAACCGCTCGCGACCAATCATCAACTTAACAGCCACTTTCCGTGGTGTACAGTTTGCTCACAATCCGGTGGGCAGGTTGTGATGACATCACAAGTTCACGTGACCTCGGTGGCTCACGTGCCTGACTCCGAGGCTGCTTTTCTGGGGATTTTTCATAGATTTTTCGCTCAAGGCCAACAATGCCGACGACTGCACCGGCGTTTAAGCAACACGAGGCCCTTAACGATACCACGCTAAAACCTTGTGAACTGCTCTCAAGCGCGTTTCAAGAAATTCTGAAATCTACAGCAAATCATGTTTTTGTTCTGGGGAACTCTTTGATTTCTTTACAAGTACGAACAATTATACTCGTCATCAAAAATTTTCTTTCTTCCACGTGAATGCGCAAAGCCTTTAAAAAGCAGAAAAATTGTTTAGGTGAATCTGAAACAATTAAAATGTCAATTTGTCATTCTCGGCTTCACAGGGACGTACCGTCTATGAAATACACATAGCTATGATTCATAAGAAGACGCAATGTAACACCGCTGACAATGCTATGGCGAAAAAAGCGCTCTTCTAAGCCCAAAAGCGTATTTTAAAAAAATCGTGTGAAGACAGATGAAAAACCCTCTATAGGGGTGATTCGTGGAATGTTCTAAGGCGCAACTGTTCTGCGCATGACTTTGCAAATGTGAATGTATTACTAGGAAGCGACACGAATTCAAAACTTGAATTAAAAACGATGATTACTGGTAGGCCGCCTTCAGGGGCACATGGTGGAAAAATTATTTTGAAATTTAAATAAACGTCAACTGGTAAAAGTTCTCTAGTCGGTGTTCAAGCTAGGTGGTTGCAGGTGACAAAACGAAAAGAAATGCTCTGAATTAGAAGAATTAGTATACAACACACACACTTCAGTCAGTTCTATCAAAGCGTAAAGTACAAAAGCTTGTCTTTTTCTGCTTTTTGGTTCTTTTCAATGTTATTGCGTTCATTCAACGTTCGAAGCATTGAAGGCAAAAAATTTGGAAGGGACACCTGAGCTCCACCTAAAGTGTATGACTATAGCGTAATGACTTAAATCCCATATATGCGGAATTGGTCATTCTCTTCTTAACACGCATATATCCCTGCGAGTCCTCATACCACTCCTGACGCATGAGGCATGCAACATGTAGTTCTGGATAAGAGGATCACTCCTCAACCCAAACTGTATGCCGTTGTGGAAACGCTTGCATGGTGTTGCGATTATCGATACTTCTTGTCTGCTTCGAAGGAAACAAGCAAAAGTGGTGGCTGACTTAATGTTTCACTTATTCTGTGTGTCTTAACATTCTCCTGCAATTCTTTAATCTTCAAATGCTAAAACTGGTACCTGATAATCTCTGCCAGCTAAACGGGCAGCCCTTCATACTTTCAGCCTTTCTCACCTTAGTTGTAGTGGTATTTGGAGGCGCAATTTTACTGTTAAACTACTTAGAACGGGGAAGTGTACTTGAAGGTGAAAGCGGAGTTTCAGGAATGAGAGAGGACAAAGCTATCATACGGTTGCAGGCAGACAGGAATTCTGTGGCTTTAGCGGGAGGAAAGAAATGGAAGATCGACATCCTTTGTCTTCCTTTCAATAAGGCGGCCAGAACATAACAAACGCTTCAGGCACTACTCTCCCCCTCTCCCCACCCCCTCCCCCCCCCAAAAAAAAGAGAAAAATTTGGAAGGGACCCGTAAGCTCAGTCTTAAGGGCATGACGACCGTTAGTGAGCTAATACCCATATATTCGAAACTCGTAATCCCTCCGGGAGCCCTCATACCACTCCTGACGCAGTGGTGCAGCGGTTAAGCAGTGGGGGTCGCCTAGGAGGCGAACGCGGCCCCGTCTATTAGAGGTCTGCCAGTGAGGAGATAACGGCGGAGGGGCGGCGGCAGCTTCCGGCTGGTGCCAAGGTCCCAAGGCATTATCCAGCGCTTACCGGCCACCCTTCGTCGTGTTCGGCATTTCGCTGCTGCCGGCCGCGAGGGCCGCTACAGGACTCGCCCCTAGACGATTAGTCAGTACCCGCAAAAAAAAGATTCGGGCAGGCCGTCCGGAGTCCGAAGGCGAGACTCAGGCGGTTGACTCTTGTTGTGGCGTTGCGGCCTAGTTTCGGTGGGCCTCGAAGGACGCGCATTGGCAGAGGTTTAATTAACACTTCTTTTTGGGCAAGTTGGTTCATATTTGAAGACTTTAAAAGGGCGCATACACACACGACCACAAAGTACAAGAGACGAGACACAAGCGCCGAGGTTTAAGGTGGGTTAGCTTGCTAAGTGGACCCAGTTCCGACGGTTCCGGTGCAGCAGCTCACGGCCGGCGCATGCGGTGCAGCGCCGCCGAGATAGTGGCGCTACTGTTGCCGGTCCGAGCTGCCCGGTAGCCAAGCGGACGGCTACAGGAGGCGCAGAGAGGTTCGAGGCTGCGTTGGACTACATGCGACTGCTGGGACACGCTCGCAGCCAGCCATGGATTGAGTAGCCTGAACGTGACGGGCGGCCGCCCGAGCGGCGCCCTTGCCACTGGCGCCGAACCGTCCATGAAGGAGGCCGCCGGCGATGTAGCGGCACACGGAAGCAGCCTCGGCACCGTTGCAGCAACCGGGGGAACGTCCGTGGGCCTGGTCAGCTTAGGCATCTTGCTAGACGGCGGCTGATGAAGCTGCAGGTTGGGTGTAACCGAAATCTGTTGTCGACGAGAGGTTGTGTGCGGTGGGCTCCCGTCGAACTTGCGTTTGGTGGCGGCTGAGCCAGTGGTGTCAGGCTTTTTTGATGATTCTAACGCCGGTGGGAAGCAAGAAACATCATTTGCCTGGGTTGGCGTGAGGACAGGCGTCGGCGCCGGTTGAGGGGGTCCTTTTGAGGCAAAGCGGGGCGGGTGACAATTGCCATGCCTGGGACTGCTTCCACCGGTTGGGCATTCGTATCCTGCTTCGTGTGACTTTCAGCGCGTTGCGGACCGTTGGAGGAGCGGGGGGTGTGGCTAGCAGGCTTCGGCTGTGCCGAGAGCTCTGTAGTCTCAGCGGGCCGCAGCTTAGACGTCGCTGCAGAGGCCTTTTGAGCTGTTGGCTGTGGTGACGAGGCAGACGGGGATGATGAAAGCCGCGACACGGATGCTGCTGCAGAGTGCTCCTTGTCGTCAGGAGGCGGTGGCGACAACGGCAGGGAAGAGCTAAGTGGTGGGGACGGGGAGTAATTCGTCTCTATGCGGGAACTATTGCAATGCGGCGTAGCAGGGGCATCATTTGAAGTGATCGCGTGCGGAAAGAAACAAGCACAAGGAAGCAGGTCAGAAGACGCGCAGGGGACAGTTGTAGGAGCAGGACGTGCGGCAAATCTTGTGTTGAGTCTTCCTGGTGTGTCATGCATCGAGAAGTCTGGGTGCGAGACGCTGGGCAGGAGTGGCGGACAGGCGGCCAAGGGGTGCCGAGGCGGGCAGTGCTCTGACGAAGGCTGCGTAGGCGAGAGTGAGGCTGCTGCGAGGACACATGCTGGCTGAGGCGAAAGTGGGTCTGCAGCATCGTAAAGCGGCAGCGGGACATAGCGGGCGCCGAACTCCGCCATGACGGCCGCATGCAGCCCATCGTACGCCGGGCAGCCCAAGGCAGGGCAGGCGAGTCGGCGCAGCAGGCCGGGAGGGAGGATATCGCAGAGGACTGCGTGTCTGAAAAGCTGGATAGTGATGCCGTTCATGTGCAGCGCAACTAAACTAGTTTAGTTTAGTTTAGATTATGGGGTTTAACGTCCCAAAGCGACTAAGGCTATGAGAGACGCCGTAGTGGAGGGCTCCGGAAATTTCGACCACCTGGGGTTCTTTAACGTGCACTGACATCGCACTGTACACGGGCCTCGAATTTCTCCTCCAAAGAAATTCAACCGCCACGGCCGGGATCGAACCCGCGTCTTTCGGGACAGCAGCCGAGCACCATAGCCACTGAGCCACCGTGGCGGCTCATGAGCGAACCACCCGCCTTGCTCTGCAGCCGGTAAGCCGGCAGCGGCGGGTCGAAGCTTGGGTCCTGCCAGCCCGCCATCATGGAACGCCACTGGGAAAGAAGGCGTGGCTCGCCTGGTCACCACGATGTGGAGGTCGCCCAGAAAGCGACCGCGACCACGTTATTAGAGTGCTGCCGATGGGCAGATAGCAGCGTGGAAGTGGCGGCCGCCTCATGCCGGGGCCAGGGTCCCAAGACGTTCTCCTGCGTGTTGTTGTTTATCTCAGTACATATTGCACATATACACGGGGGGTTTTGGCCAAGGTACGGTGGGGAATGCGAAGGAAGTATTTGTGCGGCAAAAAAGGCCTCAGGTGGTGAAGTAGTATAGCGGAATGACTTCAATTATAAAAAGAAAAAATTATATTGTAGCGGCCTTTATTAGCAAGGGATGACTGGTTGTTAAGGCTGGTTAGAGCGGGCAAAGGCAGGTCCGGTCCCAGAAGAATTGATGTTTTTGCCGCGCGTCGGTTCTGCTGCTTCAGCTGCCGATCGTGTTCTCGCCTCGCGCCGCGCATCGGTTCTGTTGCTCAGTCTGCTAAGCGTCTTCCTCTTTACAATATTAATGGTTGAAAAATTTAGATGAATTAAACAAACTTGGATATACCAGGAATAGAATAAAATACACTTTCTGGACATGAGGCACAATTTTATATGCCGTTAGCAAGGTAACCGACCAGTTGCAATCATGTAATCATGAAGGTAGCCACAAACACTGCGCAACGAGAATCTCTTGGCGCTCTCACCAAACGAGAGAAGAACTGGTAGAGACACAGGCAGTCCTAACCTCAAAAGAGAGACCTCCAAACAATGCTTTGTCTGAAATGCGAACCGCCGGCAAGAGACGAAGAAATGTTTATTGTTTCAACTTCACATGAGTCACAAAGAGAGAGAAACCCTTTAATGAAAAAACAGAGAACTTATCCGGTATTTAAAAATCACTGGCATGCTACTCTGCATGGGGAAGGGAATCTGCGAGACAAAAAAGGAAGGACAGCAATGCATAAAAAGTAAAATAAAAGAAATAAAAAGGGGAGACGATGAAATGCTGTCATTAAATGCGTATTATGGTGCACGAAGAGTAATATTGAAACTTACGAAATGATGAAAAATAGTCCGAAAAATAAGCTAATAAAGTTCACTGAGTGAAGAATGAGTGAGGGTAACATGCAAGGTGAACTTCGAGCTTTTCAAGATGTCCATTTTCATTTAGATATGCAAAAGAAACTTCCATTTCATGTATTTGTTGCCTAAAGTAGACTATGGGACCTAAAACCCTGTTCATTGATAGGGGCACTGGGGAGAGCTTCCCCATGCAATACTGATAG
Organism: Amblyomma mixtum; assembly: GCF_055824585.1. Lineage (NCBI taxonomy): Eukaryota > Metazoa > Arthropoda > Arachnida > Ixodida > Ixodidae > Amblyomma > Amblyomma mixtum. The sequence goes on from NC_143018.1 coordinate 109,129,137, forward strand.
TGCGCACGCTCGTTAGCATACTCAGGACACTCAAGCAGGATATGATCGTCGGTTTCGATCGAGGCGCAGTTGTCACAAAGCGGACTGTTTATATGTCCGAAACAGTATCGCAAGCCGTTTGTAAATGCAGCGTTCAGGCGAGGTCGATGATAAAGTGTTTCCAGATGGCGAGGAATTCTGGTTGGGAACCTTGTTCTGAGATGTGTGTCGATGGAGTAAAGAAAGTGGCAGGGATGTGTCGGCAAACTTCAGAGCCGACACATTTCTTCGGAGGCAAATCTGTTAGGAATTTGAGATACAAAAGATTTGAAGAAATTGCGAATGCATCTACGATGTTGGTGCCCTTTACGAGCCGGTTAATCTTCTTTTTCATTGGCCAGAATACCATAGTGAGCTGGTATTCACTGAAATGCTATGCAGTGGCCTGCGACAATAGCCATGCATATACATATGCCAACGGAAACGGGCTGATGATTGTTATTTTTTTCAACAGGTTGGACAGGATCTGCAGGGATGCTTTGGAGCCGGTAACGATAACGCATCTGCCGGTAGTTTGGTGCAAGGTATAGGAAGCAGCTTCATGAATGCCGTGAAGCTCAGCTGCCGAAGAGGATGTCTTCCGCTGGAGTCGGTAACAAAGAACATGGTTTGCTGAGGGCAAATAACGGCCACAAGAAGAAGTTCCTTGCGTAGTTAAGCCGTCGGTGAAGATGTGGGTACGTTGCATATATACCTCGGTTAAGTACACGAGAGTACCTTGCAGAAGCGCTGTCTGCGGCATCCGGCTCTTTGCATTCACGCCTGGAGCAAACTGCGCCACCTTTAGAGGCGAGAGTGTCCATGAAGGAAAAGTCAGAGGCAGTAGTTTCTGTGGATAATTATTAGTAGAGAGGGACAGGAGCTGCACAGCTTGGCCAAAGCTAGAGTTGGAGTGGGTTAGGTGGACGACGTTGTAGGAAGTGCTTCTTCCCTTGGAGAACATGGCTTAGATGTGTACACATAGTTTCCTGGGCGATAGTCACATCTAGCGCGAGACAGCCTGCTTCCGCTACTGTTCCTGATGCAGAGGAACCGTTAGGGAGGCCAAGGCATATCCGCATGCAGTTGTTCCACACGGCCACTATAATCTTCTTGCTTGCTGGAGATAGTCTTTGAAGCACTGGTAGAGAGTAGCGCAAGGTTCCTTCAACGTAGGCTCTTTCAAGGAGAACCATTGATCGGCAGTTGCTTCCCCACCGTGTTCCCACCATGAACCTGAAAACTTGCGATGCTATCATCTCGCGGAGGTTTTAGATCTGAGGGGACTACGAGAGATTGCTGTCTATCACAACACCTAGGAATCGCTGATTTCATACATAAAGTATTGACCGTCCACCTAGGAGGAGCGGTATCGAGACATCGTTTTTGTTGTGAAAGCTATGGCAACAGTATATTCTAACAAGAGAAGAAGACTTCGGGGTGCTAGATACATCGCGGTGTGCAGTAACGCTCTCTGAAGACGTTGCTGGGTAGTATAGCGCGAACGGGATGCGCTCTAGGTTCAGATATCATCTGCATGAATCGTTATGTGTATTCCTCGCAGCAGGTTTCTTGTTACGTGTGTAAGGGTAATACTGAAAAGGAGAGGGCTGAGCACCGCTCCCTGAGGTACGCCTCTCTTCAGTGCGTGAAAGTTTGTTAGACCATTTGGAGTGCTCATAAAAGTTTTTCGTTCTTTTAAAAGCGTCCAGTTCACTTGTACAGGTTTCCTCCGAGGCCTAGACTGGCCAAGTGTGCGAGAATTGCATGGTGAAAAACAGACTCAAAAGCGGACTTGATGTAAAGGGAGACGGCTGTTGGGATGCAACGAGCATGATGGTACTCTTCGAGTGATATGACGAGGTCTATGCATTATCAGTCGCAGGAAGGAACCCGTTCATTCCTTGCAGATACCATTGCGGCTTTGGAGTCAGCAAATGATGCGCTTGCATATCATTCGCTCCATAAGCTTACCTACGCAGTTCAGTAGGGCGATGACCCGGACGGATGCGTAGCTTGTTGGCTGCTCACAAGCTTTCAGAACAAACACACCATTCTCCAGCTTCCATTCCATGGGGACCTCACCAGTCACTTAGGAAGAATTGCAATCTTCCATTTGTCGAAGACGGGAGTTGTGGGGTAGCTTTGCGATGGCGCCATAGGTCACTTCATCGTGACCTGGAGACGTGCGTCTGTTTGATTCAGCAATAGCTATAGATAGCTTCAGGTGTGAAAGGCTCGTCCAACGCTGGCACTGCCGCCTGTGGGATGCCTGACTGACCATCTACGAACAGTGCCGAAGGCCCTGACCTCGCTACAGCCGTGTGCAGTATTCGTGTGAGATTTCTTTTAGGGATTTTCTTTCATGCTGAGAGAGTGCAGCGAAGAGGTGAAGCTGCTAGAGTGGAGTGCGCATACGATCCTCCAAATGTTGGATAGTGGTTGGTGCACATCCAGCGTAGAACAAAAGTCACGCCATCTTTGCCGACTGAGTTTATCAAGGCAACGCCGAACATGGCGTTGTGCCCGTCGGTTGGCACGAAGGTCGTCAAGGTTCTTTGTCCGCAGAGCTTTCCTTTCAGCACACCTGCAAATAGCGCACAGCCTTTGAAATGTCTCATCATTTGAAGGTTGCCTAGCATTTTTAGCTGCAATTCGTGCACTTTCTCTCAGGCAGTGAGCCATTGTCGATACGAATTCCTGATCGCGGGTTGCAGCAGTAATTACCCTAGTTGCAGCGTTCTTGTATGCATCGCAGTCAGCAGATTTTATAACGAATATCTTTGGCGCCAGATGCACACGGACAGCTGATATGAGGAGTGGGTAATGATCACTTCGCCGTGTTTCCAAATCGGTGCACCACACAAAGTTGTGGTCAACTAAACTTGTAACAATGGTCACGTCGGTGCTGCTGGCAGTCGTCAGGCATCGGAGGTAGGTAACGCTGCCACCATTTAGCGGCTCAATTGAAAGTGTTGAGTAAAGTTTTGAAAGCTTGGCACCTCGGGTACATGTGTGTGAGCTGCCCCAAATTTCGTTGTGAGCATTGAAGTCTCTACAAATATTATGGGGAGAGGGCGTCCTTGCTATCCCGTTTTCAAGCCTTGGAGCGTCGAGTGGCCCGCCTGGTTCCACGTATACTCCAATGAAAGTGTACTGTTGTCGGTCAGTTAATTTTACGGCGCACACGTATTCCAGGATATCCTTTCGAAAGCCTATTAGCAATCTGCTGACGTCATCTGGTAGTTGTGAGCGGTGAAGAGAGTATCCGTGCAGTCGAACATTTTCTTCGACACGTGATTCAGAGATGATTAAGGCAGGTAAGCGGTACTCTCGCACGAGCTACAGGAAGTCGGAGAGCTTCGGGAGCAAACCGCGAGTGTTCCACTGGAAAATGGTGCACTGCGAAAGATATTGTCGATGGTCAGCTGTGGTAAAGCTGTCGCTGTTGAAACCATAAATATTCATGTCTGGAATTATGCCCCTGCTGAGTGTAGGAGGCCAATATCAGCGGCTGCGTTGGAAGGGCAGCTTCTACTGATGAGGGACTTCGTGATGAGGCGTTGGAACGGACAAGGCCTTTGATAGCTGCAAACAGCATCGGAATCAGTAGGCATGTGATGTGTTGTTAATTTTTTCCGTTTTTCTGCCTTTCGCTCATCGTCCTGTCGCGTTGCGACGCTTTAGACTGAGTGCGAGATAGGCTGTTTGTCGGGTCTTGTGCGGATTGTTGGAATAGCTTTTGATGGAGAAGCACAAACCGACTTACCAAATTTCTTTTTTATGTGTTGTGCGCTGTTTTTTCGCGCTGTGTTGACAAATTTTGTGTGAGATCTCACGTATTCTTGAAAATCACGTCAAGGTTAGGTGGGGGATCATAGCGCTTCAGTAATTTTCCTAGTGCTTGCTCCATCGTGCTTGCAAGTGCAGCAGCTTTCTTTTTAAAACACCCTTCGTATGAAGCAGGGTGTGAGGCACCGCAGTTTGAGCATTTAGGCTGCGCTCTCGATGTGCATTCTTTGCGCGAATGGGGGCCAGCACACACTTTGCAGCGCACGGGGCCGGTACGTCTCAATAATTGGCCATGCCTCTGGCCTTTGTAAAAATGTGTTGCGGCTCCGACGTAGTCAGTTACAGGGAAACTTCAGAACCCAAGCATAACTTGTTTGGGCAGTGGTGCATCTTTGGCGAATTCCATAATAACAGAGCAACGACGTAGTACCTCTTTGACCTTGCCACCGTCCTCAAGTGTGGAAAGCCTTCTTGCGGAGAGGACGCCTTGGTCCCGTAGATACTCCTGGAGGTCTTCATTTGAGTAGGTCACAGGTTCATCTTGAATTTCGTCATAACTGACTGAGTAACAGCATGGAACTCGGGCCTCTACAGCCACTCCAGTCCGCTTAGTTACTGTGAGCAGACGGTTGGCAGCCGGCAGTGTCGATACTGTAACCATCAAGCTCCCGTACTTGTTAAAGCGATGGGTGATGACTTTCTCTTGAGCCGACGCTACCACAACCGAAACCAGGATATTAGGGTGGCTTTCCATACGGTTCCTCTTACTTGGTGGGTCTGAAACTACAGGAACACCAGAAGCTCTTTTTTTCTTGCAGGACACAGCTGTAAAGGATGCCTGGTCCATGTTTTCTGCATGGTCACCCAAGGGCGCATCGCTGGCTTGTTCATTACGTGGTCTCTTATTCGCAGGCTTCTGGTCTGTGACCGCGACTACAGGGGCCGCTAGACTAGCTGTTGCCGCTGCTGCCATCAGTGCAGCATGGAGCTCAGCTGGCGGTGATGCTCCGTGTCGCCGTGGATACGGCGTAGAGTGCCTAAAAGGTCGCTGGATGGTATTCTGCAGGAGGCCCGGGACCCCCAGGTCGTCACACGTCGAGGTCAAAAACCAAAAAAAAGACTGAATTTACTCGTATCGTAAAAAAACGCCCAAAATTAGGGACTGGTCTCAGAAAGGTGATCCGCTAATCATCGTCTTCTTATGTTTCACAAAGGTTTGTTGCAGCGAACCCGCATCAGCATAAATGCAAATTTAGGGGGGGGGGGGGGGAAGCGTCATTGACACCTCACGCATATTTGATTTACATGACCGGACATTCTATGGGCACAATAACTACTGAAAATCCACGGTATTCAGCAACGGATCACGCAAGCTGGCTGAGATACGTTGGAACCTGTGGAAACGGGAAGTCTCCAACCGAATGAGGTGAGGGACGGGATAGATTACAGGTGCACTGAGAGCTAACCTTTGCAGTAAATCAGCCTCCTCCTTAATACAGACACCCCATTGACCAGGTACCCAGACAAAACGGACCTCGCTCACTGCGTGCGGCACAAAACACCTAAGGGAACGATTCAATAGAGAGTTTTCGGAAATTTCGACAGACACTAAAACTAAAAGGCAGTCTGTAAGGATAAGAGCATGCCCCGAAATTTCCAGAAGAGCCAAACCAATGGCCAGAAACTCTGCAAAGAATACAGGAGTATAATCAGGGATACGAACAGAGTCGCTCTAAGCCAGATGCTGCGAAAATATCCCAATCGCCACTGCCGGCCGCAAAGGTCACTACAAAGCGATGCGCCACTGCCTCGAGATGGCAGGTGCTTCCACCGTTGGCTTGCGAAACCCACGTTGCTCTTGCCGAACAAACTCTCTCGACCAAGAACCAATTTATCTGCCAACTACCACAGTGGTCAGTTCCCTCACAATTTGGTGGGCAGGTTGCGACGAGGTCAAAAGGTCACGTGACCTGGGCGGCCCACCTAGGTTGCCAGAGGGGCAGGTTGCTCCGGCTGTGAGGCTGCAAACGGTTGCCAACGCAGGATAACTTTTTCCAACAGGGGTGTACTCATCCTGACGTGTTAAAAGAAACTACGCAGCTCTTATGGAATACTCACATAGGCATGCTTTGTGCGCAGTCCGAGGTGTGCCCTCCCCTTTTCAGATCTCTCATTGGTTGCACGTAGTTGCTTGTCTCGCCTTCGGCATGCAATTTCATCCCGTGAATAAGACAGCATTGTTGCTGGAGCGACCCAGGAAGACGGAGAACGGATTGATTTATATGTTACCTGTGCCGTGGCTAGTGCGAAGTGCATCGTCCGTGATATTTTATGATCACCTCAGAACTTTCGCCTCAGATGAAAGTTAGCGACACAGCGACAGGAATAAAGGCAAAGGTAGGAAGTTAGTCTTTCTGTCTTCACACCAGGGACTTCCACTCTGGGAGAAAAAAGCCCACTCCCGGACAACTTTCTGTGGCTCTATAGAAAGGCACGCAGAAAAAGGAAGAGCGAGGTCGTCGTCCTCGTGCCGCTGGGAATGGGTTCGTTATTTGGTTTAGGAGGAAACAGAGAGAGGATTGTCGCGGTTTTCACTCTTTTTCGTGCCCTTTAGGCAGTTGACGTTCGTCTGAAGGTAACTGGGATCATGTCTGACGATTCTGCGATCGTGGAATGACTCTAGAGCTTCAGAGCCTTTCTGGATTAGATGCAGTTAAGCGGTTTGGCAAGGTTCCTTTCGAAGAGCATGAAACGTTTGCAGAGGATTCGGAGGACTTTTGGCGATTGGCTCGCTCGTCGAGGCTGGCAGATGTTCGTATGGAATGCAGCGGAGTGCGTGCCGGTCATAAAAACGCGGTCGCCAGTCGACATGAGGGAAAGAGTGAGGTAGGTAGCTTCTATTTATATATATAAAAGCAGATGTATCGACATGGTCGAAACGCTAGCAATAAAATAAACTATTCACTCTTCGTCAATCCATCTGTTTTTATATATCGCCAATCCATAGCAACTTTATATATATATATATATATATATATATATACAGGATTTACTAGCTAACCTTAGCCCGGGATTAAAAATATTCTGCGGCAATCTAAGACGACGCGACTAAGCGCATTACTGGCTATTGTATGGAGGAATTCACACCATTGTTTTGTAATGTGAACTTTATAATTAGTGGAGATTAACACGCCAACTTCGCAAGCAATGAACATATGCGAAAAAATCCAGTAAGAAAATTGTAGAACGGCCCGGAAAGCTTCCAAATGAACAGTTTTGTAACTTTCCATCTATTGCGTATAAGTTTTTTTTTCGCTCCCTGCAGATGCCCGCGAAATACAAAACAAAATACCACGTGACATGTCCGCTCGCGTCGCGATTGCAATGTCCTCAAACGCTCCGCCTACAAACGAACCGCTCATTTGGCCAGGTGTGCTGCCGCTGAAAACGTGACAGGGCTGCAACACGGGCGCTCGCTGTGCAATTTACGCAAGCGAAAGCGATAAGGGCTGCGTCTGCTTATCGCTGTCATGAACCGCCACGAGAGAAGCATACCGCTGGTTTAAATGGCACAGCCAGCTGCTGTGTGGCTGACCTGTCTTCTATTAGGCGGCAGCGCACAAGTCCAAATGATCTGTTCGTTCCTACGCGGAACGTTTGAAAGCACTGCAATCGCGGCGTGCAAGCGAGCATGCCACGTGGTATTTGTTGTATTTTGTGGGCATCTACAGTGAGCGAAAAAAAGCTAATATGTAATAGATGGAAAGTTAGAAAGTGTATAGCTGAATGTTTTGCGTACGGTTCTACAACTTTCTTATTGGAATTTTCCGCCTATATTCATTGCGAGCGAAGTCAGCTATTAATCGAGACTAATGATGCCATTAACCACAATACAAAAACAGCGTGATTTGCGTCATACAACAAACGGCAACATGCTATTCATCATGTCGTCTTAGAGTGCAGCGGCATAATTTTAATTTAAAATTCTGGCTAATGTTAGCTGGGACCGCCTCTATAACTCTGCGGTAAATTCAGTATAACGTTCTATTAGTCTTGTAAAAGGTGGTCCCGAAGTTAATACTGCCCGGGTAACCTGCAGCTAAAAATTTCAATGGTTCAGCTACACGGCAGGAAGAGCATGCAAGAAAGTACAGGAACGAAAACCAAGGAAACATCGGAACACAATGCTTCTGAGCAAACAAAAAATCTAAAAAAAGTGAAAATGCAAGAATAAAGCAAAGTATAAATTTAAAGTAGTACAGGAGAGACATTTATGCAATACTTTAACTAATACATTAACACCAGCAAAAAAGAACACTCGAAGGGGGGGGGGGGGGGGGAGGAACGCAGCAGTCAGCAGTTAAAACTAGGTGTTCAAGTACCGCTTCAGCAGCGCTCAAATACCACTATACTGAGAACAGAAATCATCGGCAAAATTTTTTTTTATCTGCTGCTTCAGCGTCATCACAGACATGCGTACTGCATCTGCAGCTGCGAAATAACCCCTGACTGCCAAGTCTTCTTTTCTTCTTGATGCTGAAGCCACACATGCGTACGCACTGCCTTCCTTCTTTCCCCCTCGACAAAGTGCGCTCGTAGGATTTATTTTTGTTGAGCGGAATTAAAAGCCCTTCGACATTTGTTCTCGAGACCTCGGGCGCACCAGAACAAGCTTTACCGTGAAAAGGAGATAATTACGCGCGATGTCTGCGCAGACCGTACTACCAGAGATGCACCCGTCGTCAGAAGACAAACCCTACCGCTCAAAGGTATCTGTGGTCATCGAAGATGGCGTTGTCAAGTCTCGAGTCACGGACACCGCCATTCCGGACGTCGATTTTGCGACATTCTTTTCCAACGCCTGGCAAAGCTACGCTGATCGAACGGCAATGGTGAGCTAAGCGTTTTCTATAGTTCTTTGTTAAGCGTGGATGGTAGCTACGATAATCCAAAATAGGAATTCTTTTTCGTTTTCTTCTTAAAAAATGTCTGTACTTCTGAAGAATATAACCCTTAATCGGTGGTACATATGACTACTGCTCAATTTAGAGACATTGTGTCTACACAAATCTGCTATCTTAATGGTGCGCGGCTGGAGGCAGGCATCAATTTGGAAGTTGTGTTTTGGCTTCAAAGCGAAGAAAAAGCTTCCAAACCACAGTTAATATTTATAAACTTGCAAGAGAGTATTGAAAATACACTTTTTTTCACCTTTGACGCCGCGGTGACTAAGGGGTTACGGCGCCCGGCTGCTGACCCGAAAGACGCGCTTTCGATCCCGGCCACGCTGGTCGTATTAAGATGAAGGTGATATGCTAGAGGCCCGTCTACTGTGCGATGTCAGTGCACGTTAAAGAACCCCAGGTGGTCGAAATTTCCGGAGCCCTTCACTACGGCGTCCCTCCTAACCTCATTCGCTTTGGGACGTTAATCTCTGGTGAACGAAATTTTATTACGTTTAAATTGCACAATTTTAGGTGCACTGGCGCTGTTTGTTACTGTTGGCTTGGTGTCCGCCGGCAAACTACATCGTTCCATAATGTGTTCCATGGTACGACGAAACAGCGTTGACGACGGACAGGACGGAAGAAGAAGAGATAGACAGATGCGCTGAATACGTTCCTCTCCTTGAATACGTTCTAGTCGTTCATGGTACACGGAATAAATGATTGATTAAACAAATCAGTGAGGCATTGGTATGACCGAATCTTCAATTTATGGTCATTATAAGAAGAAACATAATGCGGCTGATGTAAGTAATTTGAAGCAGTGAATCCTGTTTGATTGTGAAAATGCTAAAGAACAATTTAACCCTCACATTTCTGCGGCGTTCATTTAAAGGACACAAGTCACAGTTCTCGTTTCATATTGGTAGCGCTGAGAAATCGTCTGAGATAGCGTCTTTTCAAAGCGCGCACCATTTGTAAGATTGCAAAGCGAAAAGTTCTTGGAAAAACAGCATAAAGGTGAAACTCTTGCAGTGGAAAGTCGCGCACGAATATTTCACACCTGCTTAGCGTTGCACGCAAACAGTTGGCAAACGCATGGCATGACTGCACTGCACGGAAGTGTACGATATAAACAGAAAAGAATAAAAAGGTATAAGCTATCCTCCAGCGCACTCTCTTTTTTGAAAAGGAGTCTTTTTACTCCCATGTAGGCGTAGTCCTGTTTAGAGTGTAGCGGTCGCCGCTCGCGGGTGCGCATATCGCGTTTTTTGTCTCGGAACGCGGGCTCTTCTGATGGCATACGTGTCGATCCGTCAGGGTATGACTGATTGATGTACGGCACATCTGGAGCAACGGAAGTGTTATCGACTCCGCAGTGCGTTCTGTCCATTGCATGGGAATGGTGTATGCGCCGTTTCACGACCAATAGAAAACGAGCCTTTGCAACTGACCTTGAGAGCCTGATCTTTTGTGCAGTGACTTGCGTTGTTTAGCTTAGCCACCCACTTAGTCACGGTTACCCACCAACTTAGTCACCAACTTAGTCCCACGACTGCAGTTAAATATTGCGCGTAATGTATTCTGGCCTCATCTGGGTGTCGTAGGCATATATGTCAGGTACGAAACGAAGTCGCGTGCCTGACAAATGCCAATCGCTCAGACATATTTTCAGTCCGCATACTATTTAAATCCCAGGAATATAAATTATAAAGTAAACATTTTGACCCTGAACCCTACCCTGCTCTCGGTCATGATGTAACGATAGGTTTACTCCAACATATCCACTTTCCTTGGGGATGACTTCCTGGTGATACACTTTACGTTCCGGACCCCTCCCCGTACCCCCTCTCGTTTCCTGCTTGTGAATTTTCTTGTCATGATAGAATGTAGAATTTCGCGAAACGATAAAATGTTTTATGCCATTCTTATATGAACTGCCCACGGTTGCCATTCAGTTGCCGCTCAATTACAAGATTTCTTGGTCAATGTGCTCTCTCCGTGCAGGATACATTGTTTGTTTGTTTGTTTGTTTGTTTGTTTATCGGGTTTAACGTCCCAAAGCGACTGAGGCTATGAGAGACGCCGTAGTGGAGGGCTCCGGAAATTTCGACCACCTGGGGTTCTTTAACGTGCACTGACATCGCACAGTACACGGGCCTCGAATTTCTCCTCCAAAGAAATTCAACCGCCGCGGCCGGGATCGAACCCGCGTCTTTCGGGCCAGCAGCCGAGCACCATAGCTACTGAGCCACCGCGGCGGCGGATACATTTACGCAGCGATCGATCTGCTTTTTAAAACAGACCAGGAGTGCAATTTTCCACGAAATCTGCGCTCATAAATACTTCCTTTTAAGCACGGCATTATAAGCCCTTCATTAGCAATGCCATTCGGAACACGTATTGCAACAGTTGCTCTGGGTGGGTTGGGTTTATGGGGTTTAACGTCCCAAAGCGACTAAGGCTATGAGAGACGCCGTAGTGGAGGGCTCCGGAAATTTCGACCACCTGGGGTTCTTTAACGTGCACTGACATCGCACAGTTGCTCTGTCGGAGAGTTTCGTGCACAAGATCGACTCAATATCTACTACGTAATGGTGAGATTATAAACCTCTGGAACCTTTTTGGACATTTTACTCTGTTATCAGCCGCGGCCTCGATTTCGGAATCAAAAAATAGTTCGGGAGGCTATCGAAAAACCTCAAAAACCGTTCCCGGCTTAAGCTTCGGTGTCAATCGCAGGGACATGACGATGGCACAATGGCAAGGCAATTAAATGATATAAGGGATGCCACTCGAGTTGTTCAACGGGCCGGTTCCGCATAGACCCCCTTTACTCTGCAGCCGCAATTATAGTCCGTCTTTACCTCTGGCGCCGTCCGGTGTCATCAAGCATGGGTAACTTTTTTCTTTATTTCCTTTTTAGTCGGATCGACAGCTAGGTACCGAACAGATGTTCGTCATCATTCGCGAAATTCGATTACAGCATGCCAGTCACTGCCCGCGGAATGAGAAGCAAAAGCTACGATCCAATCCGTTACGATAACGCTCATTGACAATTGCGGTCACCTTCCCTCCCGTCTGTACGGTGTCCTTAGACGACACCTAGCGCCGCTGTGCGGTCGCACCGGCCAGTGTGCAAACTCTCTCATAGCGTTCTGGTAAAGCTTAATGACCAGGCAAACCATGGAACGATAGTACTTTATGAGCCGTACTGTCTCGACTTTTCGGTCATGCCTGCAATACTTACTGTAATATAACCTCATATGAATAGGTAAAATAAACTCTAATATAAAAAATATTTCCAGTGGGTAGCAAATGGTTATGAATCAGGTAAGAAATGTAGCAATGTACATTCGTGTAAGCAACCTAGTCTCGAATATTCATAAATGCTAAAAACCATGTGATCAAAACAGCTAAACAAGGCACTCCAGGGAAATGGAGGCGCTCCAGAGCCTTAAGAGAAATGTACTTTGAGCTAACACAGAAGGAAAATGCCTAGCCTACAAACACTTATCCGGGTAAGTATGATACGCTTAATTGCCTGGGATTCGTGCATTGCATTTGTCTGCTATAAAACAATAAATGTGGAGTGAGCACCGATGTAACTCCGGGTGATTGATTTGATTGACTATTTTAATTGATTAATTGATTTGACTGGTTTAATTTGATTTATTCATTTAATTCAAGTGATTGATTGATTGGTTGATTGTTTGATTGTTTGATTGTTTGGTTGATTGATTGATTGATTGATTGATTGATTGATTGATTGATTGATTGATTGATTGATTGATTGATTGATTGATTGATTGATTGATTGATTGATTGATTGATTGATTGATTGATTGATCGATCGATCGATCGATCGATCGATCGATCGATCGATGGATGGATGGATGGATGGATGGATGGATGGATGGATGGATGGATGGATGGATGGATGGATGGATGGATGGATGGATGGATGGATGGATGGATGGATGGATGGATGGATGGGTAGGTGGGTGGGTGGGTGTATAGGCCTACTTGATCTCTTCCTCCCGTCGACATTAGGTAAGAAGTGGATAATGGTAGCAACCGACATTTAACCCGCTACGCCGAAGCGAAAGTTCTGCTCCCAGGAGGTGGCGCAGAAGTGGCCAAATTCTTTTTTCAATACGTTCTCTTTGGCCACGGTGCCTCAGAAGCTCTTATCACGGTTGGATGCCGTGCCGAGCTCACTCAAGTAATTCCGCAGTACTGTCACACATGCCATTAGATATGATCTGCAGACGAACGGCCTCACGGAGCGCTGGAAAACGACGATGACGAACTTGATTGGCATGTACATGGGACGTCATTCTGCCCTACGTGGCCTTCGCCTACAACACCGCTGTCTAGCAGACAACCCAGATCACATCGTCCAGGCTCATCCACAGCAGGGAGTCAACCACCACGCTCGACGGAATGCTCCCAAACGTCACCGATGAAGACAACAATGTCGTCGTCTACCTTCGGCGCGAAGAAGCCCCTTGCCCAATTTCGGATTGAACGATCCGTAAGCGGTTGAACGGACTGGTCGAATCGATCGAACGAATACGTATCGCGGAATACAAGCCAGGAGACCGAATCTGGGTTTAGACACAAATTCGCCATTGCAGTTTGAGTGTAAAACTTTGCGCCGCTATTTCGGCCAGTATAAGGTTCTTCATCGACTAGGCGACGGGAACTGTTCTGTGAATTCGTCTCTGATCGAATGACCGCATCCCAGCGACGCCGCGTAGGATCAGAAGTTGTCGATGTCCTCCGTCGAAAGCCATTTTATGCGGACTAACGGGCCCGGCTTATTTTATCCACAATGTTTATTTTCTACCCTTCGCGTTTATTTTTTGGTCACTCTTCTTTTTGCGTTAAATCGTCGGGTCGGTGCTTCTTTGAGAAGGGAGTAATGTCATGGATCTTTGTACTGTATATTATATCTTAAAGGAGGTCAACCCCCTCCGAAATGCACCGTTCGGCTTCACTGATATCAGCAAACCGCGAAACACGTCGAACAATGGAAAACTGTTCCGGCGAACTTGGGTCCAAGACCAAGATGCGATCCATGTTATCCGGTAGTTGAACTTGGCCAAAGGACCTGACTTCGCGCCTCGTCGAGGGGAGACGTTTTGGTTCGGCGGCTCGAAGTTTCCTCAGCTCCTGTTGCCACAAGCACTCAGTCCTTTGTTCGACGTTTTTCACGGTCTTCTGATATCAGTGAAGCCGAAAGGTGCATTTCGGAGGGGGTTGACGTGCTAAATCGCAGTAGGAGCGTAATTACACGTGTCGTTTAGCTTGAAATTTGAGAAGAGGTAATCTGTCCGTTCTTCGTTCAGATAAAGAAGGTGGGTTTGTGGCGTTAACGAGAGATCAGTTTGGAAAGAAGGCCATGGAAGCCGTACTGTCAGTCATGCAAAAGGGGCAAGCGGTATCTGGGAAGAAACTACGGTTGGCAGGCAAAGCTCTGCAAGAAACTGAACCTTGAAAGATTGGCAAAAAACATCGAAAAAAGCAATGCTGTTCTTTTGCAGATCCTGTTCACCGCTAAAACACACAAAGGGGAGTGTCCCCTAAGGGTGATTGTATTGGAAAAAGGCACGTGGCAAAAATCAGTCGCAGTCTTCCTGCAAAGCAAACTAAATCTTTTAACGATTGACGATCCCTTTCAGATTCGATGTTCTGAAAAAGTTTGGAGTTCTTGGAGGAGAATCATGACAAAGGTGTTCTGGCCTGCTCTTTTGACATAAAGGATTTATACTACTCCGTGCCACAAGAAAAACTACTCAGATGTGTGGAAGAGTGCATTGATTGTTTTGGGTCAATAGCTTTTCAAAATGCAGCAGGTTTGTTCGTAGAAGGTTTTTGGAATTGCTTTCATTTTATCTCAGGTCAAGTTACATTGAATGCAATGACCAGGTTTCATTCAAAAGCAAGGGGTTTGTACAGGCTCTAGTATTGCCCCAGTTCTTAGCGACTTAGTTTTAGCTCATGGTGACAGGGTCGTTTGTGACCGCCTGAAGGTTTTTAACAATGTGACTGTTTTTAGATACGTTGAAGATTTTTTAATTTTATTACAAGAGTGCAGTGATTTTCCGACCACTGTCAATCAGCGTTTAGTCCTTTTTGGTGAGTGTTTTAATCCTTTAGTACTGACGCATGAAATTTCAAGAGATGGTGTTTTACAGTTTTTAGATTTTAAGCTAATTCTCATTGAGAAATCCACGTGTTGGGAGTACCATCCAAGGGCTAACAAACCCCTCTTACCGTTTCATTCATCTCGTACAAAACTTGTTAAGAGAGCAATCACTAAGCAATGCCTAAATAACGCGCTGAAAAAGTCGTGCTGCAATTCACTGAGCCACGGTTTCCAAAAGCAAGTGACGCGTCTTCAGTCAGCTGGGTATCTGACAAGCCTCATTGTATCCGTATTTGAACGAATGTTGAAAACCGTAAAGAAAAAAGACAAGAACCAGAGCGAAGCAAATGGAAACAGAACGGTAGTCATTCCCTACTTGCACAACACCCCGCATCGGGTAAAGAAGATTGCGAAACGCAGTGACGTCAGAGTAGTGTTCTCGGCGCCTGAGAAGTTGGAAAAACTAGTCAAATTGACTAATAATTTTCAAAAGCCTGAAGAACCATGCTGTATCAAGCACCGGGATCTTTTGTAGCATGTGTTTCTGGTGTGGTTTATGAAATTCCTCCGTCGTGTGGCTCTAGGTACATCGGTCAAACTGGCCGATGTCTGAATGAAACATTACTGGAACACAGGAGGAAGGTAGGCAATTATAGAGACGGTAATCTTTCTGAACATTGTCATGACTGTGCTGAAAAGAATAAGAAACCATGTAAACCTGTCTTCAGCGCATGCAGGATTGCGGCCAAGCACAGTTTTCAGGAGGTTAGAGAAATAATAGTGGCAGATTTGATTAGGAAAACCGGTCCATCCTGCGTCAGCGCACCATCTCTCACACTGTCTTAAAAGGAAATGATGTTTTTGGGAGCAGCTACGTGATGTCGGCAGGGCTATCAGCTTGACGTCATGCAGCAAGGTGTATATAATTGTGCTTGTGTGTCAATAAATCTTCAGTTGGAAGTAAGCGCTTGTGTTGTCCAAGTCTCTTTCTCTGTCCGTGTTTTTTTCGCTTGTACGTGTCTGCTATGAACCAACTATCCCAAAGGTCTGTGCTCTTGAATATATAGCAGGCGGATATAAATCCGATCAGCGATAACTTTAACTGATGCGAGAACGTTGGTAGCCTGCTCTCGCTATTTTGTAGCCCGGACACGACGCTACTAGCATGTCTTTCTTACTTAAACCATAAAGGGGAGAAATGATACGCTGTTGAAAGTGTTTCAATTTCACATCTCGTTTTTGCAGTATCCCAGCTTAGAATAGAAACGATTACAAATTAGCAAAAGGCACTTTGTTTCTCAACGTGTCATTTTTATAAAGTAAAGTGTTTGTAACTCGAAGAGAAATATCGTAGTTGCGGCCTGACTGGAAAGGCAGAAAAAAGAAATTCATTCTCACCCCGTGTCTAATTGGTATGCTTCAAGAGACAAAAGAAAAGAAAGCAAATTCTTTCGCTTACCTAGGCTACCAGCCTCTTCCACAGCGCTCGACCAGTCTGCTGTGTACCAGGGCAGCGCCTTCTAAGTTGGCTGCTGTGCTCTGGATAAATTTCGAGTGCTCATGTGCTTTAGAGAACTCTCAGAGGAATCCGCGTTCTAGGGTCTACAGGGGCACGGCATGTGCCGTCTATTTTGGCTGAACGTTCAAAACAGCGACACGCCAACAGTCAACACGGCCACAGAGCATGCTGGGTTTTCAGAAACGCGTGGTCACCCGCCATCACTCATGCCTGGTTGCACAGCTGCCGAGTTTCGCAAGCAGGAAACGAGCGCGGTTCATGTGCCTTCGGTAACAGTAACCCCAAGTGAAATAACTGGGCACAGCGCGGCGGCAACTAAAATGATAAATTGAGAGGTAAAGCATACCGAAGCAAGAAATTTACTACGTGAGATGACGTAGTGGGTGGCTCTAAATGAATTGAGATAACCTGGGGTTCCTTATCATGCAATGGTATCAAACAGCCCACGGACGTTTTTGTATTTCGCCTGCATCGAAATACTGCTAACACGGCCGGTATCGTACCTGCAGCCTTGGGATCAGCAGGCGAACGCCAAAGCCACTGAGCAAACTCTACGGGTTGCAACAACAAGTAAAGCGGAAACGGCATGAGCATAAAGGAAATACAGGCCAGGGGTCTGAGGAACAGGCAGTCCTGTATTGTGGTCCCATGCACAAACTCTACAGTGATCTCGAAACAAGAAGGCAACGTTAGATGCTGCTGCCTCGCTCCGCTGCACACTGGCGGCGCGCTCAGAACAAGCCTGCTCACTTGCGTGAAAGTATAAAACTGCTTATACACACAGCCCGAAAGGCATAAACTACCACTATAATGACAGATATTAGAACCACGGGAGCAATGTCTTTGATTGAAGCGCTGAGTTCGCTAACGAGGCCATGGAGATTCGACCGGTCGTCGTGCCGCTGCTGCCTGCACGCAGGGCTCGGAGCTCCGAAGCAAGGCACCTGCTCCGTTCGTCGTGATGGCCCAACCCGGTGACCCTGACACGTTCTTGCGGCAGCGATGGCAGCGACTTGGAGGACTGGTTTTGCCTCTGTCAGGGTTTCAGTGCTCATAACGCTTGGGACCAAGCTCTCATGAAAGCAAATATCATATATCATCATCTTCTCTTTATCATCTATCATCACCTTCTGTGCGCTCACAAGAGCAATTACAAGGCTGACAACAATTTCAGTCAATTACAAAGATGCAGACTGCCTTTCACGTTAGCCTGCTGAGCTGTCTCACATCCCTGGTACCGACACCGACGCCGACTTGTTCTTCAAGTCGGCGTCGGTGTTGGTGCAGCCGACTTGTTCTTCACCTACGTTGAAGGAACCTTGTGCTACTGTCTACCAGTGCTTCAAAGATTATCTACATCAAGCAATACGACGCACGAAACAACTGCCTGCGAATATGCCTTGGCCTCCCAAAGGGTTCCTCTGCATCAGGAACCGTAGCGGAGGCAGGATGTCTCCCTCTAGAGGTGATTGCCGCCCAGGAAACTATGCGTACCCATCTCCGCCATGTCCTGCCAGGAAAGAAGCACTTCCTTCACCGTGTCCACGTAACTCACAGCAACTCTAGCTTTGGCCAGGCAGTGCAGCTGTTGCACCTCCCTACTATTAATCAGCCACAGAAACTACTACCTCTGGTCTTTCCTCCATGGACACTCTCTCCCCTAAAGGTGAAGAAGTTTGTTCCAGGTGTGAATGCAAAGAGCCGCATACCAGAGGCAGCGCTTCTGCAAGCTACTCTCGCCTACTTAACGGAGGAATATAGGCAGCATACCCACATCCTCACCGATGGTTCAACTACTAAAGAAACCTCTTCTTGTGGCCTTTATGTGCCCTCAACAGGCCATGCCCTTTCTTACCGGCTACAGCGGAGGACATCCTCTACGACAGCTGAGCTCCACGGCATTAAGGAAGCTGTATCTTACATCCTTCGCCGAACCGCCGGCCGTTGGATTATCTTCACCAATTCAAAAGCATCTCTGCAGATCCTGGCCAACCTGCTGAAGAAAACGAATCGCCAGCCAGTTTCCCTGGACATCGGGTATCTACATCATTTAGCTATTGCCGCAGGCCACTGCATAACCTTTCAGTGGGTACCTGCTCACTGTGGCATTCAGGCCAATGAAAAGCAGATGAAGCGGCCCGTAAAAGCCATCAAGATCGGAGATACATTCGAACATTTTTCATGAAATCTGATGCGTCCCAAATGGCTAAAAGTTTTGCTTCCGAAGAAACGTATCGGCTATGAAGTTTGCCGACACATCAGTACCAATTTCTTCACTCAATCGACCCACATCTTAGATAAAGACTCTCACCCAGAACTCCTCGATATCTGGAAGCACTTTATCATCGACTGCGTCTGAATGCTGCATATACAAACGGCTTGCGATACCGTTTTGGACAAATGAAGAGTCCGCATTGTGACAACTGTGCCTCGATAGAAACTGTGGAACATATCTTGCTTGAGTGCCCTGCGTATGCAAACGAGCGTGCGTACTATGAACATTGCATGCAGAAGCTCTGCCCAGTGCCCCTAACAATGGACAAAGTTTTAGGTCCCTTAGCCTGCCTTAGGCAACAGAGACTTGCAATGAACTTTCTATTTACATATCTAAAAGACATTGGAAATCTCGATAAGCTTTAAATTCACTTGCACGTTACCTTCATGCATTCTTCATGCAGTGAACTTCGTCAGCCCATTTGTCGGACTATGCACTTCATCATTCCATAGGTTACATCAATACTCGCCGTTGCATCCTTAGTACCCATTTCATGGCCGCATTTTATCTTCGTTTTTTTTCTTACCTCTTCCACGCTGCTCTCCTTCTGTCTTTATCTCCCAAATTCCCCTCCCTACGCAGAGTAGCATGCCAGCGATTTCTTAACGCCGGCTAAATTCTCTGTATTTCATTAAAGAGTCTCTCTCTCTCTCACTTGTTCTTCATCTCTGCCTTCCTTCACTTCGAAGTCGACACTAGCGGGATATAGAGGACCGCTCTAGTATCGGCCGCCGAACATCGACCCCATCTGACCCTTCTGTGGACCGTTTCGTCCTTCAAGATGACGTCTTACAGCACCTCATCTGCAATCTTCATAGCTACCAACTCACGATTGTTGTGCCCACGCAACTGGGGACATTTGGCATCGAAGAGCTCTGTGATCCTGCGACTGCTGTGTATCGGGGCGTTTCTTGCCATGCCAAGTATCTCGAAGCAGAACACAAGACCTGTGATGTCGTACTCCCTTTCATCGTCATGGCTTACAACACCGCAGTGCAGGGGACCCCCCAGATGACGCCTTTCGGGTTCGTTCACGACAAGGAAGCAACCACCGCGCTCGACGCCATGCTCCCAAATATAACCGAAGAAAGTCAATCTCGGTGTCACCACCCATTGCCTACCTCCGGATGAAAGATCGGCAGTGCACCGGCACCCTTCGACGATGCGACGCAGTACAAGGCAGGTGGACATCAATGCGCCGCCAAGGACTTGGTGAAAAACGTGTACGGCATTATTTTGGACCTTACAAAACACTTGGGCGAATACGTGACCTCGAATGCGAAGTCGTTCCCGATAGAGCAACAGCATCGCAGCGGCATCACGCACACTCAGAAGTGGAGCAGGTCATGTGGCTGAAGCCCTATTACACGCGGTAATGGACGCTGCTGTTTTGATTTGCAGCTTCTTATTTGGTTGGCTTGCGCTCGCTGATGCATGTTAATATTTTTACTTGCAGTGTTTATTGTGGCTATCTTTCGTTTTCTTTTTAAGCATCGGGTCAGTGGCTATTTAAAATTAGGGTAATGGCGCGAAGTTTTGCTTGGTTTATTGGTTTTTTGGGGTTTAACGTCCCAAAGCGACTGAGGCTATTAGGGACACCGTAGTGAAGGGCTCTGGAAATTTCGACCCCCTGGGGTTCTTTAACGTGCACGGACATCGCACAGTACACGGGCCTCTAGAATTCCGCCTCCGCCCCGCCGCAGTGGCTCAGTGGTTACGGCGCTCGGCTGCTTACCCGGAAGACGCGGTTTCGACCCCGGCCGCGGCGGCTGAATTTCGATGAAGGCGAAATTCTAGTGGCCCGTGTACTGTGCGATGTCATTGCACGTTAAAGAACGGTCCCAGGTGGTCGAAATTTCGGGAGCCCTTCACTACGGCGTCCCTCATAGCCTGAGTTGCTTTGGGACGTTAAACACCAATAAACCAAACCAATTTCGCCTCCATCGAAATTTGGCCGCCGCGGCCTAGATCGAACCCGCGTCTTTCGGGTCAGCAGCCGAGCGCCGTAACCACTGAGCCACCGCGGCGGGGGCGCGAAGTTTTGTAGGTTTTTGTTTTTCTTATTGGCGCCGGCACGTGTCCTGTGAGGATATATGCGGCGAGATTTACCTGTGGTGTTTTTAAACCAGCGCAGCCACTTGGCTCGTGTTCGAGATTATTGTAAGTCCTTTCCCCGCCTTACTTAGAAAATTCTTTGACAGCTTTAAATTGAAAGAGGCCGAGAGCGGCCTTTATTTTGTTTTTTGACGACCGCCTTGTACGTTTGTTGCTTTTGCCACCACCGAGTCGTTTAGGTCTTTGGGGGCGCAAGTTAAACCAATAAAAAAGTTCATTTCAATTACACCTGCCTGCTCATCTGCTGTTCCCGACGTTGTTGTCACCACATCACAATACAATGTGGGCCACTCTGTGCAGCTACTTCCATTACCTGTCCTATGAAGCGCGTGACTTATTGAAATTTTTATACGCTTGTTCCTAAGGAAAAGTGAGTCGTCTTCATCCTTCCAATACGACACCCCTTCAAAACTTTCGGAAGGTCTGAAACCAAACGAAGGAAAATGCCACGTCCCAATGAAAACTTTTTGTTAAGGTTCCACATCATGTTGCCCATAATTGTTTTTACATTTCGGCTACGCTTCGTAAAGGAACCGTATTGAACTAGTACACTCCAAACGGACAATACGGAGACTGAATACGCAAATTCAAAAATTCCTATGTGCTTTGTTTGTCGCCGCGCGCACAAATACTATGGTGGGACTAAGAACAACAATTGCTAAAAAAAGGCGTCCCAGCCTGTGCCACTAACTATAACTGGCTTTTAAACGCAATCTTAAAAGCATGTGCAAAAACATACAGACCTGGCTATGAAAACACACAAAAAACGTGGCAAACGCGTGCGGACTTTCGCCGCGTTACCATGTCAAATGGATTCATATTGCAATAATTCCTCATAAGCAACATTTCAGTACGAAAGTTGCTCTTTTGCTCCTCCATTGAAGTAGAGGTCCAAGGTAGAATAAAGCACGCAAGCTTTCCTCCAGCAATACTTTGATTTGAGCTAGTTGGTTGTAGCATGACATGTTTACGCAAAAGGCGTACTGGCGCTAAAAAAAACGAAGACAACACTGGCGCCAGTCCTGTCCTGTTGTGTGTGTTGTCTTCGTTTTTTTTAGCGCCAGTACGCCTTTTGCGTAAACATGTCAAGCTTTCCTCGTTTGTGGATTCACTTCTTGGAAACAGCAAAAACATTGGATTATACTCAAAAACTGAGGATTAAGAAGCCGTTCGACACAATGGCACACATGAAGTGAGCCAAAAGCTGCCGTACCTATTTCTTCAGCAAGACCTATCGGTGAAAATATGGCCGTAAACTGCGAGGCAAGGAGGGCAAAAGCCTGTGAGCTTCTGCCTTGCTCTATGTTGAGAAACCTTTCTCTTCGTTCATATGCCCGATCACAGGTTGACGCAAAGTCGGGCTCCTGCTGTACTTTCGGGGAGATGTTGGATGTCTGTCGGCGGGTGGCGGCCGGGCTTCGGAGGCGAGGCCTGCGCACGGGAGACGTGGTCGCTTTCCATGGCGCCAACAGCTGCGATCTTCTTGTCGCCATATGTGGCACTTTCTTTGCTGGCGGCACAGCCGCTCTGATCAAGACCAATCTCACCGAAGGTTCGTGGTTGTTGTCCTTATTTCTGTTCTGCACGAACGCCCTATTCTTTGTTTGTTTAACGGCTTATTGTCTCAGTGCTTCCAGAGTAATGAAGTGTATAATGTCGTGAGATTAGAATCTTGGTGCGTAACCAAAAGCAGGAAGTACAGTATCACATCACGGGAAAACAATTGTGAGCGAACTGCTCACCGTCGAAGGTGGCAGATAAATTAATGGTCTCCAGACGTTGCTCGGGGAGAGCAACCTAGATCCCATAAGACCCACCAGTGGCAGCAGCTGCCAACAAAGTGCAATGCCGCATCGTTTAACAGCTCACCACTGCGCCACGAGCGATATTAGGACTCCCACGGACCTATGAATGTTAGGCAGAAATTGACCAATTCCGCATATATGGGCACTAACCCATCAGCTATCGCGTCATACCCTTAGGGCGGAGCTGAAGTGTCCTCTCGAGTTTTCATGATTTAACCCGCAATAGCAACACCGTGTGCGGAAGTTATTGAAAACATCCAGCATCATTCTCGCTTCGGAGGCAGTCATAGCAGTCGTGGCTGCCGTTAGGAAACTGTGAGTGTTGAAAAGAAGGTCATGGGGGAGCTTTAGACCTTAACCGGGGAGAGCAACCATTAAGCTGCTAAACATCGCATAAGAAACATGCGAGGGAACCCTGATAATGATTCTTACTTCTAAACAGCACAGCAGTGACCATTTGTTTTTGCATATTCATGGAAGAAAGCTGTCACGTTGCAAACTGTGCTGTTTTTATTTTAAGATTTGGCTTTGAACCTTCATTACGTATAAGTGCTTCTTGGAGGTTTCTCTGCCAATATATATGCACGCGTGTATTTTTTATCTAACGGGAATTTGTGACGTATATAGCATTGTAAAGGATTTTTCACATATGATTTTGATTATCTTTTTAGCCATGCATGCGAGTCCATGAAGCTTACGCGATCTAAATACTATTTCTTTTACCAGCTTTGCTAACAATAATATTTAAAAATGATCAATGAAGACAGACCCCCCACAAACGAGGACGTACGGTAGCAGGGATACGTAGAAGCAAGCAGCCACACGTTACTATGCAGATAAAATGCAAATCAACGCACTGGCCACAATAGCGCGCTGCTGAATACATCGTAGCGTAAACCTTCAAATTAATTCTCCATTTTGACCCGCATAAAACACTTACTGCATTGTTCGGACTGTCTGTAGTACGAATAAACAGGGTACCTGTACGAATTTAATGCTCCTCATCAGGTGCCAGCAATGAACCACAGAAGGAGGAGGCTGCGATTGCACCGATGGTGCTGTAATTTAAATAGCGTTCGCGGGAGTCGACCTGAGCCAGTTCTGACAACGGTGATCAGCGGCAACTTGCCGCACCTTAAGACGCGCGCTATCCGAACTTAGCTGCGCTTTCTCTTTGCAGTACCGTGAATCGTAACCGCAGTCAAATTTTTTTTTGTTACTGAGAGAAAACGGTACGAGCAAAAAAATCTTGGAGCAGCGGTTCAGCAATGTGACGCTGCCTTGCGATGGCAGGTGCTCCCGGCGATGAGCTTTGCGCGACCCAGGGTGCTCTTCCTGAGCTACCAGTGATTCATTTAACTGCCACCTGCCATGGCGAGCAGCTTGCTCACTATCCGGTGGACAGGTTGTGATGACAGCACATGGTCGCCTGAACTAAGCGGCCCCCCTGCCTCCTAAGTTGCTCTCCAAGAACCACCGGCCAGAGCCATGCCGGTCATTTTCGCTTACAACGCCGACGCCGACGACACCGACATTGGATTTTCGGTATATCGGGGCCTTTAGCGGCTTCGCGTTAAAACACAGTTTCTGTCAGCTATGTTCCAACTCTGCACATAGAGGCACGACGGCGCTAATATCTGAATCTAACTTGACATGTTACTCATCTTTGTTGTCGCTTTGAAGTCCAAAAAGAAAAGCGGCTGAACACCGCCTCAACACGCTTCCTGGAATGTACTACGCCTATTTCGGAAACGCTTTGCCCACTCCGCTTCGCCAATTAGGTCGCTTACTCTCGGCAACGAAACAAAAATGCAAATTTTATTCTTTCCGAACACCTTGAGGCTGGTCGTGTTATCGCTAGTGGCGGCAATTGCTGCCAGACGTGCTGCTTGTGTTTCCTTCGCTCTTCTTATCGTGGTAAGGCATGTTGCCGGGCTAGTTGGTTTAGCATACTTGAAACTTTATCTTGAAAGCGTTCCGGGAGGACCATTTATGCTGGGGTTATTTTCCCCGTACTAGCAAGGAACTGCTGCCCTTCAATACGGCGCATTCAAAAATGGTTAAGCGCGCCATCACCTCTTTATGCATTGAGTCCTCGCTTTCAAAGTCCTGTTTGCACTAAATGCATGATAGCCTAGAAAATCAGATTGGCCACCTTTTGGCTGTTGGCTTCGCCTCGGTGGTGTTGACTGCCGTTGCTGACACCCTTCTCCAAAAAACAAAACGCTTCACCAGTACAAGGAGGCTTGAAGAAAGGGGCCCTGCGGTAAAACGTGAAGATATGCCTTATGTGCACAAAGTTTCACACAG
Source organism: Amblyomma mixtum (assembly GCF_055824585.1). Lineage (NCBI taxonomy): Eukaryota > Metazoa > Arthropoda > Arachnida > Ixodida > Ixodidae > Amblyomma > Amblyomma mixtum. The sequence goes on from NC_143018.1 coordinate 109,154,071, forward strand.
TTTGAAGGTGGCTAACAGACACAAGGTACCATTGACTTTTTCAGCCCCAAACAAGTTGAACAAACTAGTACCCGAAATTTGTGGCACTGAGCGCCCTGGGTGCAGTACAAAACATCAGCGCACCTTCATACGCTGCATGGAAGGAGTGTTGTACGAGATACCCCTGAACTGTGGAATGTCCTATATAGGGCAAACGGGGAGGTGCATCAACAAATGCCTTGGGGAAAATGACAAAAAGGTAGAAAATAATAAAGATAAATATGCCAATTTAGTCAGCCATGTGCAACACGTGCAAGTATGAACCTCGACTGGAAAAGGCGAGAATTCAAGAGGCATAAGCAAGATCAAGCAGGTGAGGCTTTTATTGGAAACCTTTCACATAAAGCAGCCTTGTACGTAAGTGATACTTCAATTAAACTGTATGTAGCTGAGTACGATTCTCTGTGCAATAATGATAGCGCGAGGTGATAAGTCACGGCTGTGATAAGGCACGTGGAATGAAAATGTGGGCATAACCTGAGGCTATAAATTTATGTGCTTTTCTCGTGCAATAAACAGTTTGAAGTTGGCGCCTGTCCGTTCTATATCGTCCCTTTTGTGTATATCAAATTATTTGCGCCAAAGTGGTTTTTTGTTTCAAGTTTCAATATGCTTCTTATCTTGGTTGTGCAATTTTAAGCAATAGCGATTATTATCACAGAACGCGGCTGAGCTACGCGAGAAGATGCAAAAGCAAAAAAGGCGCGATAACGGTGAAATGCTGGGTCTGATAGTTCCTGGGGGGCTGAAGTGGCAGGCACTTTAAAATTATCTCGAAAGAGCAATGCTGGCTGCGGTCGGCAGGAACTGCCCTAGCTGAAATGTTCCGCTGAAGCAGGACAAATCGAGATACGGAAATACGGAGTACGTGTGACAGAAAATATCTGAAAATCGGTATTCCTCCTGGATATTTTTCGCATAATTTCCATAGCCTTTCTTATCGTTTTATGAGATATCCGCGTGGCATGCGTAGGCTCATTATGGAGAGCATATCGATAAAGTCCTTATCGTTTCAGTTCTCTCCGTAGTCCGAGGATCTTCAGGATTTTCCATCTAGTTTCAGTGCTTCTATACGAGAAGCAACGGTATTTTGAGGATTGCTACGCGGAACGTTTACTAAGGGTTAATTTTAATCCGTAGTGTCTCGTCTCTCTCAAGTTGGATGGCAAAAAAAGATCTTCCAAGAAGTGCACCAATTCTGCGGCGCTGTAATCTACTTCATATTATGTTTGAGCAAAACACCGAAAACTAAAGGTCACCAAAGTAGATTAGACTTGTAGCTATTAAATCACCTCGCACGAAAGCGTGCTTCTTGAGTGTTTCGGGTGGTCGAGTTATTTCACCACCGATTGTGACATGCATAGGGTAAAAAATACGTCGGCTGATGACAAAATACTTTCCAATCTAATAAGAATTAACTGCCATTTCGCATTAACTATTAGTGCTACTGAGCAACCAAGTTCGCCTACCTCGGACATCATATTTATTTTTGCGCGGTTTCCTCCCCGCATTGACGACCACTTGTACATATAGTTGAAATTCAAACATCCTCGTTAAGTTTAATTTTTCCGCTCTTTACATAAATCTATAATGACAACTCATTATGCCTGCGGCGTATGCCCCGTACTTTGTATTTTTGCTATGGCTCGTAATGTAATTAATTAACTACTAACCATTTCTCAAGCAATTCACATAGATAGTAATTTTCAGAACAAAGGCCAGAAACTTCTTAGTGCAAAATGTAGATGTGTATTTTATTGACAAGACTCTGTTCGCCACAATGAATAAAGAAATATCGAACATCTTACGAACTGCAGCACTTTACCATGCTTGTTCCCGGATGCTCTGGCAGCGCCTATCATCACAGAATGTTCACACCGTCAACCACGAGCAAAACGCGAAACACATTAAAAACAAACGGGACAATGTTTTGCTGCTTTGAGATGCAAAGAGAGCACTGCGCAGGCAAGTTTTATCACAGTCAACGTTCGATCGCCGAGATGGTCTCGGAGATTAATAAATGTCACTTTATTTTGCCATGCTTTGATTGTTATGCGTCACGTGTTAACTGAAACTTAAAATTATAAACCCACTGGGCCTTGGTAATTGTACTCTGCAATATGACGGTAATAATGTTTTTCTTTTTGCAGGAGAAGTTCATTACCAGCTTTCCGATGCGAAACCAAAGTTTGTGTTTTGCGATGGAAAGGATGTAAAAAAAGTGCAACGGTCTTGCGAAGGAATTTCATCTGTTGAGGTAAGTATCTGACCCCGCGTACTTCTTGCTTTTGTTCTTAACATCTGCCATACGAGTTAACACATTTTATTTCGGCAGGTGTGCTTTGAAATGCTTCGACTGCAATTAGCTGTAACACACGCAAAAACCAAATTTCAGCAAACTCCCCCAGCACTCACTGCTCATGCGGCTCTTTAAAGGGTCACCACAGGCCTGGTTGAAGGCATTTTACGGAGAAGGCTGCTGGATGTTACGCGTGATAAAGCTCATTTACACATGGTCCGTGTTTACGATGTCCTTAAGTTGCAGAGCGCATTTTCAGCCAGGTGCGGATTCGCAAACGTGGCCGGCTCGTCCACTCTTTCATATATGCAAAGTTGGGGGTGTTACCTTCGTCCCAATAGTAGCACAGCTCTTCTGGCTCGGAGACTAACCAGCCGCTGCTGCGATTCAAGGAAATTATAACGCATTATAGCGACATCCACCGCCTTTTCCCGGCCCCTGCAAAGGGGCTGAGTAAGACGGAGGAGCGAACTTTAAGGCGCCTGCAGACAGGTACTCTACTCTGTCCTGCAATCTTAAAGCATTACGATCCTAACACGGATGGGCGATGCCCACACTGTGGGGAGACCTGTGATATCTTCCACATGGTGTGGGCATGTACTCAAAATCCCCACCTCCCCCCTTCCCCTACCCCTTCCAGAGAGGCATGGGAGACTGCCCTCCTCAACTGCTCCTCGCTTGAGTCCCAAAGGGCTCTGGTGAAACGGGCTAGAGACGGGGCATTGTCGTGCGGTGTCCCGGACTAGGGACGCCGACCATGTAGCGGGGCCACTCTGTGGCTCCCAAACTCTATTTCAGTAATTAAAAGTTTTCACCACCACCACCACATGCAAGGTCTATGGGGGAGAGTGTAATCTTTGCGCCTGTGTTATTTGGACACAACATCTTAAGTGCAACGTAAAGAACCTTGGCGTTGACAAGTCAAAATATCAGCCACCTTGTTTTGCTTATATATGTCCCACACTCTACACTGCATGGTACAGTACAGCTTGTGTCAAATTCCGATCTTGATATCGAAACCGGAAGCACTGCCTCTGTATCTATATCAACATAAGCGTTAAATGCGGCGCCAGAAAACGGCACACACACACACTAAGCCAGTCAGTTATTGCTGCACTCTGGGCAACTAGTATCGTACAAGCGCACCTAAAGTTAAGATGAGCGGACTAACAAGTTAATGAGCAAAATACAAGGAATTTTAGAAACTATTTACCATTGCGTATCTTGTACCGCAGCGGTGGCCTATAGTAGTTTGAGCATCCGTCTCGCATGCAGGAGGTGCGGAGTTCGATCCCCAGTGCCACCAGGTACCCACTGGTGATACAATGGATACAATTCCCTTGGCCTGGTTCTCGGCTTAATCAGGGTGACATGCTTGGGAATGGGCGTTTGGCTCCACCTTGACTAAACGAAAATAACCGTGCGCTATGGTGGTCTTCGGCCGCAGATGCGCTTGCGCCATACAAAATCGCCATCATCATCACCATTACGTTTCTAATCGTTCGAACAAGATGAACCTAATAGGTTTTTATTTAGCAAGCAATGTTACCTCACTTTCCTCCCGAACAGAAAAACGCGTACGGAAAATACGTTCCTTGCTCGAGTTCACGGCATAACATCCGTGCATAACCATATCGTTGACGTCCAGCGGGAATTGCCATTCGTATCAAAACAACAAGCACTTCGTTTCTTATCTACGGGCGTTTTTCCGCAGAAAATGAAACTGGCCAAAGTGACTGTTGTGCACAAGGCTGGCCCCGCGAACGAACTACAAATTATAGGCCTATATCAGTACTACCAGTATTTGCAAAGGTAGCCGAACAGGTTATAAACAAAAGATTCGTCCGATTTCTCACCGCGCAAAATATTATAGCCGATGAGCAATTTGGCTTTAGGAAAGATAGATCAGCCGAAACCGCACTCCTTGGGATAAAGGAAAAAATTCTAAACAACATTGAAGAAAAGGCACACACCCTGGGAATCTTCCTCGACTTCAGAAAGGCATTCGACTGTGTCAGCACGATGTTCTAATAAGAAAGCTTCCATTTTACGGATTCCGTGGCGTGTCGTTGACCTTAATTGAGAGCTATTTAACGTCAAGAGAGCAATTTACTGTCAAAAATGCTGCAGCCTCACACGTAAAAACAATAAAATATGGTGTGCCTCAGGGATCTATTCTCTGACCTGTACTCTTTATTTTATACCTGAATGATATTGTGAATATACCAGGCAGCGAAAACCTAGTGTTGTACGCTGATGACACTAATGTCTTTTTCTCAGGTATTGACCCCTACGCGCTCGAAAGAAAGGCTAACTATTGGTTGACCGGCTTGAGTACATGGTTAAAACTAATCAGGATGCAATTAAATGCTAGTAAGACCAAATACATTCTCTTCAGAGCAAAAGGTATAAAAGCTCCTGACAACCTAAACTTAAACTTTGAAAACACTCAGCTGAAACAGTGCTCGCAAATTCGTTTTCTAGGTGTTCTGTTTCAAGAAAATCTCTCTTGGAATTCGCATGTTGATCAGCTTCGAAGAGATCTTTGTCGGGCGGTTGGCATTTTAAACAAATTGAGATATTATCTCCCGACGTCCATAAAGCGGCAAATATACTATTCATTAATACATTCCCGTTTAAGCTACTGTTTCCTTGTATGGTTAACGACGACACAAACAAATCGAGATTCCCTCTTTGCAATTCAAAAGCGGGCATTACGAGCTATTGGGAAAATACAGTTATTGCACAGCTGCCGGCCTTTGTTTAGGTCTTGTGGAATACTAGAAATAAGTAAACTGCACACATACAAACTATGTCTGGAAATATTACGCCAGTAGAAACTAGACACAATAACCTTCGAAACCACCTATCACACTAAACTTAGCACATACGAACTTCGGAAACAATGTATGGAAACACCTCGTGTACGCACAAATTACGGTTTTCAGAGGTTAGGATGGCGAATTCCTGACTTAATTAATCAATACCCTATTATTCTGGATACTGTTCGCAGCACTCCCTCTATACGTAAATACAAAATGTTAATTAAAGCAATGCTCATAAATGAACCTTAAAGGTGAAAACTGAACGTATACCTATCACTAGTGTATGTTTTGTAAATACTGCTATGGTCGAATTGTGTTTTGAAGTATGCTGTTTGTTTTTCCGCCGAAAGCCTGTGTTTTGTAAGGATGTCTTATGTATTGTGTAAAAAATATTGAATGTGTGTTCTATTATGTAATGCTCTTTCTTGGTTTTTGTAGCCTGTGGTGCCGCCTGTCATCCGGGTGGCGTGGCCGCGTCAGGCAAAGTATGCCTTTTGCCACGTCACCCTGGACAACCTTTTCGTTGTGTTAAATAAATTCTGAATGAATGAAAGATGGACGAAAAAAGGAAGTAAATAGGGTCACCATCAAAATTTCCTCATCGTTTGGTTCATAATTCCGCCTACCAGCACGTTAAGCTCGTAATATTATTAAGACGAAGTGGAAGTGGAAGACGAAGTGGCCTGCCGCGTGAAAGGGACGTACGAAGTAGAAGAGTTTGATGGGTCTCCCTGTTCGCGTTGGTGCTGCCTGCTCGGAACTATTCATTCTAGAACCCTACCGCTTGTAAATAAATGTAGCTAATATTTCCCCGTAACATTCTTGGTAGAGGTGCGACAAGGCGAAACTACAACAATATCTACAACGGAACATTATGTACTTTTACAGGCTATTATTGTTACCACCGAAGATTCAGGAGGATCTCCAAGCCTATCACAACTAAGGGAGACTCCACTGGATGACCTTCAGTTTCAGGAAAATGTGTGCCCAAACACGGTTTTGGTGATGATTTACTCTAGTGGCACAACGGGATTGCCTAAAGGTGTCCAGCTCACGCACCGGAATGTCATCGCTTATGTCGTAATGTACACGTAAGAACAGTATTTGTGCTTTTGCATGGTGGTAACATTGCATATGTTAGTTTCTCGCGGCTGTCAAACATGTTTTGTGGTGCAGCTGAATAGAGAACTCATTGGCTAAGTTTACGTTGAGGCGTTAAAAAACTAAGAACATTGATGGCTCTAATCCTACGTCTTGCGTATAACTGGCTTAAATAAAAAATAATACAATAATAATATGTCCTTAAGCGGACACCCGATGGGGGAAAATACCAGGGCAAAAGCTGCTTTACCGACCCGTATCCGGAGTGTAACGAGGCCCTGGGACACTGCCCTAATCTCTCCTGAGACGCAGCTGGAAGAAACAGATTGCAGGGAAAGCGGAGTTGCATGTCGGGTGAGGTTATGGGGGTTGGGTTGGGTCGAGATTGGGGGCAGCGAGCCAGTCTGTAATCTGTCGTGGTAGAATAGAGCTCCTTTTCATGTCTTCGTAGAGGGCGAGAATTTGCTCGTAGCTGAATATGCGGATTTTGGTTTCCAAGTCTGCTCCCATTTTTACGAGTCCTCCGCTACTTTACGAGTCCTCCGCTGTCCATGCTCCGCATGGACACAGTTAACGAAGACATGCAGGAGCGCTTAAACCTAAGCGGTACTCCCATCGCCACTGCATGCTTGCCGAGGTCTCATGCCTTCCGAGACAAGGATAACTAACAGGATCTACAATTCGGGGTTCCTTCTCCGACCTTCCTTGACCTATAGAGGACCCTGATTTTGCACAACCCAGCAGAGAGTGCTTCGCCGCTTAATCTAAGGTAGATAGCCGAAACGGGAACCCTTTAAAGTGCTCAACTGCCGCGTAGTATGCGTGCAGCAGTTCACCACCTTTGTGTTGCTGATCCATTCGATGCCCGTTTCTTCTACCCTGTCCGCACCTGCAAGAGTGTGCACTGCGATGAGGCACAGTGTTTCTGCGGGTGCTACAAGCCATTAACCCGTATTGCTTGTCTGCCTTTCACAAGTTTCGGCGCTTACTTCCTCCCTGGGCCAGCTACTATTAAGCGCTTTTTTGGCTAACTCCGGCCCATGGTATGCACCCCATAATGTGTAGTTGCTTCGTCCAGCCGCAAACACTCGCAGGCGACGAGCTCTTTGGTATCATAAACCAGCGAGTAGCGGCTGGGTGGCAAGTCCTTTGCACACAGAGACCGTTTGGCAGAGCCATTTCATGTTTTGCGTTCTGTACGGGGTCGTGCGTACGCGCTTTTTCTAAGCTTAAACTGCGGCACCGGCTGACTCACAGCGCTCAACATTCTTAATATGTAGGCATGCGCCGCGTCTGTTCGTTTCTTCACGCCAAGGCAGGCGTGCGCATACGCACAGCATTAAAAGTACATTTTGCACTCTCATTCTCGCGCCGGGAGCGCTTCCCCATTTGTGAGGCGTGGAGACAGGCTTCCAGAGAATTCGAGCGTCTTCTTTCTGACCCAATGGCGTCGGCACGCTAGCGAAGTGGAGAGGGCATCACTTAGCGCGCTCAAGTCTACGTGTCCTCCAAACTTCTTTAATGATAGGCGGCGTGCGTGCACATGATTCCTGTCGCGCCCCGCCGAGGAGCGAAATGGAGAGAGAAGCAACACACATAAGGTTATACTCTCTACGGGGTTCGTTTCTCCAATGATCCAGAATGGTCTGAGGTGCGCGCTGGCGGGATGGCTTCCGCGCTGCGCCGGCTATCCGAACGTGCGCCGTGTTTTGTGATAATCTGGTCAGAAGGGAACTGCCATAAAATCCATACTCAAAGCTTCTAACACAGGGATCCCAGCAGGACAATATTATAACATTTATTCTTATATCAGCTATCAAACAAGCGTCTTCAGTACTACGCTGCTTGAGACGCCGTACGCGGATACTCAAACGGGCACAAGCATTGCAATACCTACCAGGCAGACCGCGAAAGAGATCACTGCAGTCTTGCCCACCTTAACTTCAATAGCAAAGAGGAAACAGCGCTGCCATATATGAGCGCGCACTCTTAGATACAAGCCGACTGCAGCGCTTCCATGCCGCACGCATTATCTGGAAAAACCCAAGGAGCACATTGTGGCTGTAGCTGCGTCGTTTAAAAAGCAGGTGTGAGCTTTCGACAACATGAGCATTGCCGTCAACGTGAAGTGCGGCCGAAATTCAGTTAGCTTTTCCTTCAAGTGTAGCCGAGCAGCGCAGTGTTTCTTGCTTGCAGTTAACCTCGCTTAAGGGTACTAGAAATGTCAAACAAGGCAACGAACGCGCTCCTAATAGAAACTATCCAATGAAACAGTTCACGCCTTCAACCACAGGCACAGCCATAATAAGAAAGCGCGAGCTCAATTGCATTAGTTTGCGAAAATCATCGGCAAGTGAAACTCTTCGGCGTTCCGTATTGTTGCAGTATGAGATAAGAAACGCATACTCCGCCTCCCTGTTGGAGAAATTTGTGCACGCGTAGGCGGAGGTAATGAAGGAGCCTCTCGAAACTAAATGTGAACCATCCGTTCTTCGAGGCAGCCTTTACTCAGCTTTAAAAACAAAGACCGCGCAGGCCAACTGGGGCGGGTTTATTGGCTCCGATAACAGTGATGGACGATTCCTTAGGCGTGCAACGAAAGGGAGGACGGGTTGCAGCTCGCACGTTATTCGCTGTGTTTGCACACGCTGGTCGTTCGCGCAGGCGCCAGCTTTTATTAACTATTACACTATTAGCATTCCTCCCGCGCCTCATGACTGCAATTTCGACAAACATCTCGTTCTCCACTCTATAGCGTTACGAAACATCTTTGGTCAAACGTCGTAAACCATGGTGTGCGCCGGGCTAGCGTCTACAAAAGAGCGATACAAACCTCTCACTGAAAACAGACCTTCATGGTCCGGGCAGGCAGTAACACAAGGATTTAAAAAATGTAATCCACTTGAGAAGGCGAGTGTGCGTTTCTGGAGGCGCCATGTACACCGAGCCCACACGGCGCTCACTAGCGAACATTTCCATTTCGGCTGTCATTACCGGGCTCAGCGATTTTTCTGGCCGCGCCTCTACTTTCAGCGCGCAAATGCCAGCATATAGCTCGTAAGGAGTGCCCTAAAATCACGGGTGCCTTGCCGACTGCCTTTTCCGCGCGTTAAGAACGACACAGCATTACTCACATAAGCCGCATTAATAGTTGAGATCCCAATGGTGCATGTCAGCTGCATATAACGCCGCTTACAAACAAGGATGGGAGGTCACTCGCTTCTGCACCTAAAGGTCTCGTTACGATGGTTTACGAGACCAAATCAACAAAAAATCATCATGTAGGCTTGACATTCATGGACGATTGAGCTAATTTTCGTTGGAAGCATAATCCGCGAGAGAAGATACCGACACATCCACGCCCGTTAACACATCGCGTAAAGACGCACACAGTTGCCTGCAGCCCGAATGATTTCCCCCGACTCGCCGGAAAACGTGAAACAAAAACCCATTTCGCGAGCGCATTATTTACCATTTGCACACTTACCGTGTTCAGCTTGTTTTGGTAGCCAAGACCACGGTGGGCAATTTATTTATAAGCTTAAATTCTCCAGTCATGCTTTAAATACGGTGTTCTTTTAGCGAAAACAAATCGCAAACTTAGATGCTTTGCTCATGCGAGCCGCGTCCCCACCACTGGCCAGTGCGTAGCGCACTTTTCGAACAACTCTTTGATGTTTATGTTTAAAAAACTGGTACGGGTGTTTAAAAAACTGGTGCGGGGGTTCCGAAAACTGGTAAGGGCTGCACTACCAGCGCTACCCAGGAGCCAGGATCATGACCCAGGCTCTAGTAGTGCTGAAAAACGGCAAGCGCTAACACAACTTGAAGGAGTTTTGGAAATTAACTCTTACGACATTTTTTTCAGGATAAGTGATATGTCAGCTTTTGGCAAGGACGAAATATTCCTGAATATAGCACCAGTGACTCATATCGGCGGGTTTGCGTCGATCTTTGGCAGCCTTGGCCAAGGCTCTCGGCTTATCTTGGTTGATAAGCCAGACTTGGACGTGATAATATCCGCCATCCAGGCGCACAAGGTAAATATTAAGTAAACAGATGCACGAAAGTTCGCATGCGAATAAAAGCCTCTGTAATAATTTACTCCATTGCGATAAATGTTTCCGTGCGTCGATGAATGTCTAGATTCATAAAGATGTGACGTCGATAATAAGCGTCGCTAATTTAGAAAAATTAGACAAATCCAAAATTTTTTTCCAGACAGCTACCTATATCACGGAATATATCGACTACAGCATAAATGTGAATAAAATAGCCGCGTGGATGAAAATATACAGATAATATATAGTGTTTCACCTAAGATTTTACACAATTTTTTTAAATAGTCTTTTAACATAGCATTGCCAGCGGTGCAGTACATAAGAATGCAGCTCAGGCGTGCTAACTAGCAGGCTGGTTGCCTAATATGAAATATGGAACAAATACTGAATAGTGAATTTCTTAACTATTACTGTTAGGCTCCATAATTATTGAGAGGTTTTTAGCCCGCCATAAGTAATATTCGTATCAGTTTTCAGAATTTGAAAAACGCGGTTACCTTCGGCGCTGTGGTCCAACACATTCTGGATATTTCGGTGAGTTACGTGCACTTGAGAGGTTGCTTTGCCTGCAAGCTTCTCGAAAGCTCGTGTATTTTGGCGCGATGATGCAGCCAAATTTATTGGGCCACAGTTCCGAGGGTAACAGCTTTTTCGCACTTCTAAAAACTGATGTGGGTATTACTTACGGTGGTTTACTACTCAAGGCAACTATCCAGACTGCTTATCAAAGTTCCACTGCCGTTCGGATTTCCCCGCACATAATAGCGCGTGTCTGACGTAAGTAGCGCCAGGAGTGTGCAAACAACTGCGCTGAGATTACGTATGTTAAGAAGTACCGCACTCGAAACTGCTACATTTTAGGGGCGAAAAATTCAGCCTCTCTTAAATTCGGTCATCCTTGCGATTCGGTCAGTGATTTGTTGTCGGCACACCTGTCAAACACCTCGCCCTCATGAATGCATAGGCTGCCTATGAGCTAATAAAGTTTTGTGACGTGCTAATAGTTTTTATTATTGCATTTTTGTTTGATAAGCCCAACTGCGACTGCCTCAACAATGATTTGCTTAGGCGAGAGTATTCACACTGAAAGTATATTTATTCTCGTTGACTTCCAAAACAAACTTTTTGGTGCAATTTAAAACAGCTGCAAGCATTACCTAGTTGAATTAGGGCAAGCGTTTACTGTTCCACGAGTTTACTGGAAACGTTTGCTCTGCTCTTGTCTGAAATATTCTGCACACTCTGAACCAAGCACTAGGAACAAAGTAGGCGCCCGAAAAATTGGTCACTTGAGCTATTTCATCTAATTCAGCCTCACGCGGCAGCATCGACAGTTCGCGAGCCGAATCGGGGGAGCCTTTAAAAGCGGGCTAGCAAGGCGAGCAAACTGGCTAGCAAGTTAATAAATTGATTTCTATTTCAACGTATTGATTTGGGAAATAAATCTCACATCCTGTTCATAGTGCGCAGGAAAAACCAGTGATTAAGGCTTAGTTTTAAAACATGTGCGGTCTTCGACAAGCAACGCGCGGGACGCGAATTCTCAAAAGAACTTAATTTTTTTCGTCGTCACGTCGTTCTCTGGAAAGCCTAGAGTTAGGAGGGAGTGTGCATTCTTCATCTGCTTGTAGAAATGTCAGTTGACTTGGTAGCGATTCAACGTTGGAAGAACACAAATACCATTTTCATTTCATTTCATTTTCATTTTATTACTCTCAAGGCCGGTCAGGCGTTACAGAGAGCAGTAGGCAAAAAAAATAAATACAAAGAAACAAACAAATAAACAGTTACAATTCATAAGCATTAACAGTATCCTTGAATTTCTGAGAATCATTGATGACGACGACGGTGGAGGGCAGGCGATTCCACTCCGAGGCTGTTTTGGGGACGAAGGAATTTAGATATTGGACAGTCCTGCACTGTGGAATGTGCACCTTTAGTTGATGATCTCTGCGAGACGATATGTGCACCGGAGGAGTAAACAAGGACTGCTTTAAGGTTTCGTTGCCGTAATATATTTTGTGAATATATTCTAGTACATTGGGCCGTCTTTTCCTCGCTGTCTACAATAATGGATTACCAACTCGCCAAAGCGTCTGTTTTAGCCAGTTTTCTTCCATGCATGCAGCTCTTTCTGGAAATGTTTTGTTCAACATGCCATTTAGGACTAAGCACACTCAAACACCGGAAAGTGCAATGGGCACGAGCGAAGCGTTTTTAGTGCTGCGCGTGTGAGTTTATTGCTCAAAACTACATGCACTATGAAGCCACATTGAGAAAAGCATCCTGCCCGGTTTCAGAGACACACGTCACACCGCTATCCACTCCCTCACCGCTACGGCGGGGATTGGGGGCCGCAAGTTCAGCGGACTAATTGGCAGAGCCGCAACGCACTCTTATTCGGCCATTATACCCTTTAATTGAGGCACATCTAAGAACACCGATATTTATTGGGTAATACAAGAGTGCTATTGCAATATCAGCAGACAGACTGCGAAAATGAATATAACACTTGTATCTTTTGGCAGCCGACGTCGACGCTGCTTTTCCCGACGTTTGTCGCTAAACTGGCGGAGCACCCGCTTCTGGATAAGGTGGACATGAGCAGCATCACAAAACTTGTGATAGGCGGCGCCAGTGCAAGCTCATCTGTACTGAGCAACATCACCTCGAAGCTGGGCTTGAAGGGTGTATTTCAAGGTATGGCTTAAATCTGTTTGCTGAAGCCTAACCGGAAAGTCCCGTTTTATTTTTCGAAAATTCTAGATTTGATACAGGCTGGTCACCTTAGATTTAAGGTGACCAGTGCAGTGCTAGGGTGCTACCTACAGCTATGTGAATAGTACTTTTTCTAAACCGAATCAAATACGAATAGTTCAGCTTTGCTGTCGAATCGAATCCTAGTGGTGTTGCTAAATCTGAATCAAATACGAATAAAATATTTCTAAGAATATTCGCTACTTGTGCGAATGCTCGTACGAAACCAATAAGCTTGTCAAACAGCAAAGCGCTCGCGGTAGCTTATAGACCTAAAGCAATAGGTAACAAAAGATGAAACTCTCACGGAACAAAAAGTCTGTAAATGAACTCGGTGATCGTCACGTTATACGTACGAGAAAACTACCTTTTCATGCTGCTGATGAAAGCAAATAATCTTGAGTCCCATTTGAGTAGATGAAAGGGGCGAGAGCTGCGTATGAGCATGGCCTCCGAGATCAGGCATCTAAGCCGTACTTCCTGAACATTCCTGAACACTGCCATGTTGCCTAATCTTGGCAACTGTGTATGTGGGTTAATATGATTAACAACAGGCTGATCGCGGCAGCAAGCTATGCGGCGTCGGAGTAAGCACTGCATTTGAAACAGTCATGGAGTAAAGCTACGGCGTTCCTTATTCGAACGTCGTGCTGATTATTCGCAAATCATTCGAAAGCTTAGGAACTTATTCGATTCGTTTGAAATAATCTTCAACGCGTACTATTTGATGAGTTCTAAGACTCGAATACGTGGATATTCGATTCGCTATTCGAGAATTCCGAATATCCCCTCACCCCTAGTTCTACCAAGCTAGTGCCATGAAAGATAATTATTGTCTAAAGGCAATCAAGGCTAATTGTTATTAGTCACTAAGCCTTCGTATCCCCTTTCGTGTCATCCTGGCCTTTTGCATGTGCGTGCCCGACTGGTAAGCATTCAACCGGCGTACCGAGCGAGCACTTCACAAACGCAGTAGCGAGGTTTTCTAGTCTTAAAATATTCCCAGCATATTAGTTGTGGCAGCCAACTGAGCATACTCAAATGGTCTAAAGATTTTACGTCAAGACTGCGGAATCAGCCAGAAATCCAGTTATTGGGGATATTCTTTAAATTTTATTTATTATTGAAGTCTGGAAGCGATTACGGGTACAAAAAACTTTAATACAAAATTTGTCTTTACCGCAGTGTACGGCATGACAGAGCTGGCCGGGTGCATTGCATATTCAACGCCCCGACTGAATGACTTCAAGAGTGTCGGATACCCCGCACCTTTTGTAGAGATTAAAGTAAGTTCCATGGCCTGTCGAGGTAAACCATAAAACCCCTCAGTAAATTGCGTCATCATCATCATCATCAGCCTGACTACGCCCATTGCATGGCAAAGGCTTCTCCCATGTCTCTCCAATTAACCCTGTCCTTGTCTCCAATTAACCTTGACGTTACCACGGTTAAGCAAGAAGATGATCACTGAAAGAGGCTGTTAGGTCTGACATTTTGCCTGCAATTACTCAAGTGCATAAGTGACCCCACTTTGCACGGCTTTCTGGTACGACTTACATGAGAAAAGCTTCAAACCGAAAATTTTAACGCAGCAATGCATTTATCACTTGCGCGACCCATTCACATTCGCATCCGCTTTTCGAGACCACACTTTTGCATTCAAACCGACAACAACCAGCCGCATAGACATCCTGGCCTAACCTCAGCTAGACAAAGTAAAGGCCCTTCATTCAAAACATGCGCACGCATGACAGAAAAAGAAGATAAAAAATGAATAATAGACAAAGAACAAGTAGCTAGGATGTACAGAATACAGTGCCTGCTTTAGTTTATTCATTGGCATGCACTTCTGAATTAGTTTATCTAAGCTTTTTTTGCCTGGATATGCAATTTTTTAATATATTTTACACCTCTGTATTAATTTTTAGGACGGCCTAAATGTAGCGGAAAGTAATACATGCATTAAATGTCGCAAGCTCAGATATCTACCTACCCGTAACCTTAAATTGTAGGAGCAGTGCTTGAGTATCCATTTTAAAATCTTGAAATTTGACGCAGACCTCAAGAGAAGAATCAACTGCTTACATATATCCGAATAATGCCATATCTGATGAGACACTGTGTGCACTATTTTGCCAGCGTTAAGAGAAGTTTGCCAAAAAGGGCCGCATTGTACCTGATAGCAGGCCAAAGACCAAGCGTGAAATTTTGTAGTGTTCCCCGTGTTTGCAAGCCTTTAATATTAACGATGAAGCATCAATGAAGGCCATCAATTCAGACCCTATTCTCGTGCTCTGCTAACTTTGTGAGTGTGACATCAGAAACCCACCCACTTTCATCGCTCGAAACTGTGTGTGTTCGTTTTGGTTTGCTCAGGTGGTGAACCAGAGCACACGGCAAGCTTTGGGGCCATACGAGGTCGGTGAAATTTGTGTGAAGAGTCCGGCTGCCTTCAAGGGCTACATCAATAACGCGAAGGCGACGGCTGACGCATACGAGGACGGCTTCGTCCGTACTGGTAGGAACCCTGCGTTTATCTTTCTTTTTATTTCACTTGGTATTTTTCGCGACATCGACGTCGTGCACAGAGTACCTAGCTGCTAAGGATGGCGAACAAAAAAGCTGAATTCACCAGCAAGGCCGGAAGGGCTCGCCTCTCTTCAAGAGACACCAGCTTTAGCAATGGTAACCAGGAACTTATTTTTATAAACAATCACCTGAGGCTAGAAAACAAGCGACTTTTTTTTTCATTTCATTTTATTACCTTAAAGACCCACGAGGGCTGTTACGTAAGGGGTGGGGACATTTATTTTGGTAAGCAAGTGTTAACACAACGAAACATGACTGGTAACATTATTGGCAAAGTTGGATGAGCACATGATGGCTGCGATGTCGTTGGGTAGTTCGTTCCAGTCTTCTGCAGTACGAGAAAAAAATGATGCGGCAAAGGTGGTAGTATGGGCGCGGGGGCAAAAGGCAAGGAACTAAAATTTTAATAGAACTGGAAATTCATCAGGGCGGGCAACTGCTAAATAAAGGCCTTGGAAACGGGTAATGGCCATGTGTTCCGAATTTCCGGCGTCGATGATCTTTCCATTTTTACCTACCTACTGTTATCCTTTAATTTCTACATAAAGGCTCACTATACTGTTGACCCGCTTAAACAGCTTCATGACTCACGGACATCACACAAGACCCATATTCATTTTAATATACTTGGCTTGTCAGAACATTATGACAATGTAATTGTTTCAACGCTTATGAATCAATACCTCTCACTTGTGTGCCTAGCAAAAACCTGGTCATGCTCAACTGACACTAAGACAATTCAGATCACAATGTATCAGTTGAACACGCTCATCGTACCGGTAGCAGTTATGAAGGGTCCGCCATTTTTGTGCCAAGTGTTGTAATATATTGACGGGAGTCTTTGCCATGTTTTTGTTGATTCTTCAAAGCTACCTGCACGCCGCTTTATCGCTTTGTGATGGAAGACGCGACCGATTTATCTTCATTGATCGCATCTAGGCGGATACGATTATTACGTTTTTCCAGAATGTTGTAGTATCTTTGCACGCTGTATCTCGAATGTTCGCTAACAGCTTTAAAAAGAGCACAGCCTAGAGTGGCGGGCGTTCTGTTCGACGACCGCCGAGCACGCTAGTTGCTACGCTGCCGCCGGGTGATTCAGTTCTTTGCTGGCACAAGTCAACCCAAATAAATAGTTTCGTTTGGAAGCTATTCTCGCTGTTTTCCTATTCGCCGTACTGCAGTCAACACTACGTGACATCTGGTGAAGGTGCGACGCATCGATCCCTGTACCTTCTGCAGATGTCACGTAGTGATGACTGCAGTCCGGAGAGCAGGAAAAACGCGAAAATGGCTTCTAAACAAAACTCTTTATTTGGGCTGACTGCCGCCCGCAGAGAACTGAATCATTCGGCGGCGGCGTAGCAACAAGCGTGCTCGGCGGTCGTCGAACCGAACGCCCGCCACTCCAGGCCGTGCTCAATTTCGTCGTCATGACATTTCATTTTCCACCGATAAATCTGTGTCTACATAGCTAGAGCTTGCCCGTTTCTCTCAAAAAAGAGCTAAATAATCGATTTATCTGTTGGTCACCATCGTCTTTATACTTAAAAGTCTGCTAACAGACAATATAATCAGTTACTTAAACTAAAGAGAAAAACGTAATTATTATTGGCAATATTAACATCAATAACTCGGATGGCATCGACTGTTTTTTTTTTTTCAGAGCACACCAACCGCTTTCTTCGTTGTGGTCTGAAATATCAATTGAATGTTCCAACGGGGCGCGTGCCCCAGGACCGCAACGTGCTAATTAATCATATTTTATCTAACATTGCAATATCTCAGTCTGTGGGAGTCATTGATTTTCAGATAACTGATCATCATACAATTTTTCCAGTAGTTGAAAGCTTTAATCTTCATAGTGGCAATAAACTTAAGTAATTATTTCACTCCAACAAATTTCCTGACATTATGTTGTATACTGACTGGTCGGAAATCTGTAATGAATCATGCGTTAACATGTTAAGTAATGATTTCACTGCAACAAAAATTCAGGAGGGCGCTTTGTTGGCCTAAAGTGCGGTGAGGCGAAAGCCTTAAGCGCGGTGTTGCTGCTTGTGTCACTGATGCGTTCTTAAGATGTTAGGCTTCGCCTCTAAGAGTGAAACGCGACAGCGTCTTGCAACGCTGCCAGGGAGTCCATAGAGCGCCATCGCCCGTTCGGTTCTACGCCTTGCTCGTCGGAAAATTGGTTTTTGAGGAAAGGAAATGTTTCTGTCGCATATCTTGGCGCACACCACAACCTCGCCGTGACGAGAAGGGAGGAAGATGGGAGGGAACGAAGACACCGTATTCACTAGACGCGCCTTTGTTCATTCCAAACCACCGAGCTGGCATGGCGGAGTGGTTACCGTGTCGCACTCTAGAGACCGGGGTTCGATTCCCGAACTCGACCAATTTCCTACTCGATTTTATTTATATATCTGGCCTGACTAGAAGGGTTAATTAGGCTAATTGGGAATTAAGCAATTAACTAAACTCAATCCCACTTAATTGGAGCATCACTATACGATCCCTTCAATTGGTTGCATGGTTACTAGCCAAAGTACAGTTGGCCCCGTTTGAAATTCGCGCACTGTGACGTCATGACCATTTCGACCAATTGAAAAGCGTGACATTTCTGTCGACAACTCCTGCTTACAACGATGAAGCATTAATGGCTTCCGCCTTAATTTACTGACATTATGTTTGATACTGACTTTTCGGAAATCTGTAAAGAATCATGCGTTTATACTTCGTACAGCAAATTTTACTCAAAAGCTACTGATATCAATCATTCTTGCTGCACAATTTCCCACGGATCGAATTCCGTCGCACGAGCCCCTTGGGTATGTAAAGGTCTTCTGCGCTGTATATGCAAAACTCCGTAAGAAACTTAAAGTGCAGCCATTTAGTTGGAACCTTATAGAACGGTGAAGAAAGGCATTCTCATTTTCTCTCTCTCTTGCTGAAAGAAACTGAATGCAATTCCTATCAAAGTCAAGTTACTCGAAATGGTAATAAAAACCAGAAAAACTGGCAACTCATAAAATAATTTTTAAAATTAATCTAAATCTGAGACACCCATTGCTGCAGTGAAGGATGCAATTATTGTTTCTTTTAATCCCGCTGACATTGCTGACACTTTCAACTTCCAGTTTCTAAAGAATAGCTGCGCGCATTAGCCTCACTTGCACACATACTGCTCGTTGCCTGCATACCTTCTATCTGCACCCAATATCGCCTAAAAACGTGTGTCTGGGTTCAACGTCTATCAAAAATTGAAGTCCCACATTAGACAATATTTATCCCTCAAAGATTTAACTCGTCGCTCCAGCCATCTCGCCCTTTCTCCCACATATTATAAACTCTGCAGGGCGAATTTTTAACCTTTACAGGTTTTTTTTTTTTAAAACTGTGAGAGATGCGTCGGTGTAGTCTGTTGAGCTCGACGACAGAGCAAGGCGGACATTGTGTACTTCATATGGACCAATATTTATGGTCAATAATGGTCAACATTGATCAATATTGTGAACAATTATGGTCGAATAATTAACTTAAATTTACTGACAAACTTTCTGTTTTTGATCTTATGGGGCAAGCTTATATTGCGAAATTGATATCCGTCTCTATCGAAGGTTAGCCTTGTTTGTAAATTATCTTCATCGACAATGTTGTTTACAATATCGAACATCAAAAGACTCATTTGAAAGCTTATTAAGACAGCTTTCCGCACTGCCTAATTACAAAATGACTTGGCTGCGCGAAGTATTGTCGCCGAAAACAAGTTAGCCCCTTCTACGCCATCAAATACACCAATTCAGCTTTTGTTTGATGCGTAAGAGGTGAGAGAGGTGAGATTTTATTAATATGAAATGCGGGAACAAAAAAACAAAAAAGCATAAAAGCTATGTGTGCGCATAGGGCAAACAAAATTGTCGCAGGGCATTGATAAAAGCGAAGCTGGTAGCCTGAAAATGTTATCCGCAAAAACCCTCAAGTGTGACGGGGCCGTTCGGTTTATAGTATA